>NC_137102.1:31411319-31638819 GCF_949357685.1 Gobio gobio
GTTAGCTTTGTAGCTAATATGGTTAGCAATTCAATCTGGGCCTTTTCTGGGTTTAATGTCTAGGTGGGAGTCCTCTCCTGTTGAGGCTTATCAGCGAGTGTCAATAGGAGGCTCGTGGTGTTTTTGTTTTAGGTGGCAGTGAACGTGGGTAGAGCTTCCTTTTCCCTTTTCCCCTACATCGGCTCGGGAGCACCTCCGTGGATGTGGGGGGCCGCCAGTTTCTGGTTGTCTTTTCCACTCCCACTGGTTTTGTGTGCATTGACAGGAGCCACACCCCACTAACCTCCAAAACGACTAACTAACTGGCCCCTAGTCTTCGTGCAGTCACAACCCACCACATGTGACTGCACGAAGACTAGGGGCCAGGTAGTTAGTCGTTTTGGAGGTTAGTGGGGTGTGGCTCCTGTCCTTAAACCCAGACTGGCAGCAGATGAGTTGTTTTTGGGCATTTGTAATAGTTGTATTGGTTGAGGAAAATGTCTTCCATTTTGAGTAGTTTTGTTAAGGCTCCTTCAGAGTTCGCCTTAGATTTGTGTACTAAGGAGCAGTTAATTGAAATAGCTGAACATTATCAGATTGAGATTGTTGATTAAAAAACTTAAAAGAGACTGTTACAGCTGTATTAAAGCAAGGTCTAAGGGAAGTAGGTGTTCGTTTGGATCAGTCTGCTAGTATGGAGGGTGCAAGTTTTCAGGCCAGCCCTTCAGTAACTTTTGAGCAGCAGAGGGAGCTTTTGCAAATGCAGTTGGAGATAGCACGATTGCAAAATGTCAGTAGACCAGAAGTAGTACCACAGTTTGATGTTTCACAGAATCTTCGTTTGTTGCCTAAATTTGAGGAGTCAGATCCAGATACATACTTTATTTTATTTGAGCGTATTGCGGGAGCTAGAGCTTGGTCAGATTTGGACAGCACTGTTGTTGCAATGTGTACTTACAGGTAAAGCACGTGAGGCTTTTTCAGCATTAAGTGTAGCTGACAGTAAAGTTTATGCTACAGTTAAATCAGCAGTTCTGACGATCTACGAACTTGTGCCGGAGGCATATCGTCAACGTTTTCGTTACAGGAAAAAGCTAGGTTCACAAACCTATTCTGAGTTTGTTCGTGATTTGATTTCTGCTTTTAATCGGTGGTATACAGCTTCTGATGTTAGCACTTTTGATGGTCTGGCTAACTTGATTGTGCTAGAACAGTTCAAAAATTCTGTGTCTGACCAGGTTGCTACATACATTAATGAACGTAAAGTTAAGTCTCCAAGTGAGGCAGCAGTCCTTGCAGATGAGTACAGACTACCAGAGGTCATAGATCCTCTTCTTAATATCATTAATTCATCTTTGTCATTAGGATATGTACCAAAAACTTTTAAGTTGGCTATTATTAAACCACTTATTAAAAAAACCACAACTTGATCCTACAGATTTACCCTTTCTGTCAAAAATACTTGAAAAGGCAGTGTCTTCACAATTATGTTCCTTTTTAGAAAGAAATGGTATCTGTGAGGATTTCCAGTCAGGATTTAGACCGTATCATAGCACTGAGACTGCTCATCAGAGTTACAAATGATTTACTCTTATCATCCGATCGTGGCTGTATCTCTCTATTAGTGTTACTCGATCTTAGCGCTGCATTTGATACTATCGACCACAACATTCTTTTGAATAGACTCGAAAATGATGTAGGTATTAGTGGAATTGCATTATCATGGTTTAAATCATACCTATCTGAACGTTATCAGTTTGTAGCAGTAAATGAAGATATGTCACACCGATCGCAAGTTCAGTATGGAGTACCGCAAGGCTCAGTGCTAGGACCGCTACTCTTCACCCTGTACATGCTACCACTGGGAGATATCATTAGGAAGCATGGCGTTAGTTTTCATTGTTATGCTGACGATACTCAGCTCTATATTTCTTCACGCCCTGAAGAAACTTACCAATTCACAAGATTAATGGAATGCATAGCTGATATAAAACATTGGATGACCGGTAATTTCCTGCAACTCAATTCAGAAAACTGAATTTTTAATTATTGGACAAAAAAGCTCCAAGTAGTAACCTAGAATACTGTCTAACACTTGATGGCTGTTCTGTCAATTCCTCGTCGTCAGTGAGGAACCTGGGTGTGCTCTTTGATACCAATCTTTCGTTTGAAAGCCACGTTTCTAGCATCTGTAAAACTGCTTTCTACCATCTTAAAAATATATCTAAATTACGGCACATGCTCTCAATGCAAAATGCTGAACAGTTAGTTCATGGGTTCATGACCTCAAGGTTAGATTATTGTAATGCTCTACTGGGTGGTTGCCCTGCTCGCTTAATAAATAAACTCCAGCTGGTCCAAAACGCAGCAGCTCGAGTTCTTACTAGAACCAGGAAGTATGACCATATTAGCCCAGTTCTGTCAACACTGCACTGGCTGCCTATTAAACATCGCATACATTTTAAAATCTTACTTATTACTTACAAAGCACTAAATGGTTTAGCTCCCCAATACTTGAGCGAGCTCTTAACATATTATACTCCATCACGTCTACTGCGGTCTCAAAATTCTGGCCAGTTGATAATACAGAGAATATCCAAATCAACTGCAGGCGGTCGATCCTTTTCCTACTTGGCTCCAAAACTCTGGAACAGTCTTCCTAACATTGTTCGGGAAGCAGACACACTGTCAGTTTAAATATAGACTAAAAACACATCTCTTTACTGTGGCATACACATAAAACACTTTTTCAATTAAATGATTGTTAGGCTGCATTAACTAGGTCAGCCGGAACCGGGAACACTTCCCATAACACCTGATGTACTCGTTACATCATCAGAAGAATGGCATCTACGCTAATGATAGTCTCTCTGTTTTATCCCAAGGTTTACTGCAGTCAGCTGGATCCGGGCCATATCCAGTTCAGATGGTGGACCTGCGCCCAGAGAAGACCAACACAGGACCCCGAAGTGTCTGCAGAGACCGTGATTAGACTCCCCCTGCAACTGCCTCATCGACACGGTATCTCAATAAACCCGTCTCCGGCGTGTTGACTCAGATCATTCTAATGTTGCACTTTAATAATTGTTTAGTCAACTTCATCCTCAATAAACCCGTCTCCGGCATGTTGCCCCCGGTCCCTCGAATATTCTGATCTATTATGACCTCCGAGCTGTAAAGCTGCCAGAATAATAATAATACGCTGTTTGTTAATTGGCCAGAGGAGAACTGGCACCCCGACTGAGCCTGGTTTCTCCCAAGGTTTATTTTTCTCCATTAGGTCACCTAATGGGGTTTTGGTTTCCTTGCCACTGTTGCCTTTGGCTTGGCGTGCTCAGTTGGGGACACAAAATTTTTCAACCAAACATCGAAATAAATCTAAATAATAAACTAAATTAACCATTTAAACTAAATTACTGATCGAATTATTGATCTAAAGCCCACACTGTCACTGTATGATAATTGAAATGAACTGATGACATCAGCATTTTTTCCAGAAAGGCTATACAGCTGAATAAAATTATGCTGCATTATTTTCCTGTTTAACACTGTAAAGCTGCTTTGAAACAATCTACATTGTTAAAAGCGCTATATAAATAAAGTTGACTTGACTTGACTAACACATAAAAGATGATCTACTAACTGATCAACCCAAGATGGCGGCGCGAGTAGTTCGCGAGGCTCTGGGTCTCTCCAGATTCTGCAATTTTGCGGTATTTTTCTTGCTCATCTCGGGTCTGTTCGTTCAGAATAGTTGTGCCTTAACATCATACACCCGTGGTGAGATTTTGGATATTGGTTTGCGAATTTCCGACAGTTTTATGGACAATCTTCGACTCCTTCCTGAGATCGCTAGGACTACCCGCACTCTACCATGCACTCTACCCGGCCGGGCGGAAGTGCTCGCAGGCGGCGCCGAGATCGTAAACAAAGGCGGGGAATATGCGGAGGACTGAGAGCTAAGCTAAGGCTAAAGCTAAGGCTAACCCCACATCGGCTCTCTTTACCCAGTATTTTTCTTGCCAATGTACGGTCGCTAGTGAACAAAATGGAGGATATTCGACTCAGCATCTCACACAGCAAGAAACTTTTGAACTGTAACGTCCTAATCTTCACGGAAACCTGGCTAAACGGCGGAATACCGGACACCGCTATTGAGCTAGTGCGATGCCACACGCTCCGGGCGGATAGAACATTAGATGGCTCCGGTAAGACCAGAGGTGGTGGATTGTGCATTTACATTAACAAAGCCTGGTGCACAAACTCTGCTATTGTTGGGAGTCATTGTTCAGCTAACCTCGAGTTTCTCATGGTTAAATGTAGACCGTTTTATCTACCGCGGGAGTTCACTTCCACCATTATAACTGCAGCCTATATTCCCCCGGATGCTGATGCCAAGCTTGCTATGAAAGAACTTCACGCAGCCATCAGTAAACAACAGACTGATCACCCGGAAGCTGCTTTTATTGTTGCAAGTGACTTTAATCATTCAAACTTAAAGTCAGTGCTACCCAAGTTTCACCAGCATGTTTCCTGCCAGACCAGAGGAAACAAAACCTTAGACCATGTTTACACAAACATGGCTGGCGCTTACGTTGCGACACCCCTCCCCCACCTGGGACAGTCAGATCAACTTTCTTTGTTCCTCATCCCCAAATATGCACCCCTCATCAACCGTGTGAAGCCATCAGTGAAGACCATCAAGGTGTGGCCTGCGGGGGTTGATTCCACACTCCAGGAAAGGTTTCTACACACAGACTGGAGTGTGTTTGCTTCTCAAGCCACCAGTGGCGCTCACACGGACATTGACTCATACACCTCCTCTGTATTGGATCATGTCAATACCACCATTGACAGTGTTACAACCCAGAAACAGATCACCACATACCCAAATCAGAAGCCATGGATGAACAGGGAAGTGCGACTCCTGCTGAAGTCACGCAATACTGCCTTCAGATCAGGAGATGCACAAGCCTACAGTACGTCCAGGGCAAACCTGAAGAGGGGTATCAAAAAGGCCAAGCACTGCTACAAGCTAAAGATAGAGGGACACTTTTCCAACTCTGACCCTCAACGCATGTGGCAGGGCATTCAGGCCAACAGTGACTACAAACCCACCCACTCCACCCCCGCAGCCACTGATGTCAACTTCCTGAATGAGCTAAATTACTTTTATGCTCGCTTTGAAAGAGACAACAGAGAAACTGCCACCAAGCTCAAACCATCAGCTGACCCACCAATCACACTCCCCTCCACAGATGTCTGCAAGTCACTGAGCCGGATCAGCGCACACAAGGCTGCTGGACCAGACAACATCCCTGGTCGTGTTCTCAGGGCATGTGCGGAGCAGCTCGCTGAGGTTTTTACAGACATTTTCAACCTGTCTCTTGCCCAAGCAGCTGTACCTTCATGCTTTAAACGCACTTCCATTGTGCCAGTGCCAAAACACTCTAACCCGAGGTGCCCTAATTACTACCGCCCTGTAGCACTCACACCCATCGTTATGAAGTGCTTTGAGCGGCTGGTCCTGGAACACCTAAAAGACTCTCTACCTTCCACATTGGACTCACACCAGTTTGCCTACCGCAGCAATAGGAGCACAGAGGATGCTGTTTCCATGGCACTGCACTCTGTGCTCACTCACCTGGACAATAAAAACACTTACGCACGCATGCTGTTTATTGACTTCAGCTAAGCATTCAACACCGTCATCCCAACCAAGTTAATAACCAAACTTGGAGACCTGGGCATCAATACCTCAATGTGTAACTGGATTTTGGACTTCCTAACTGACAGACCCCAGAATGTTCGTTCAGGATTCACCTGCTCCACATCCATCACTCTTAACACTGGTGTACCACAGGGCTGTGTGCTAAGCCCGTTTCTCTACTCCCTCTTCACCGCCGACTGCAAGCCTGTGTATGGATCTAATTCTATCGTCAAGTTTGCGGACGACACAACGGTGATTGGTCTCATCAGCAACAACGATGAGACTGCCTATAGGGAGGAGATCCAGCACGAAAATAACCTGCTCCTCAACACCACCAAAACGAAGGAGCTCATCGTGGACTTCAGGAAGGAGTCAAGAGGCACACACGACACCATCCACATCAATGGAATGGCTGTTGAACGTGTCTCCAGTTTCAAGTTCCTGGGGATCCACATCTCGGCGGACCAGTCGTGGACGACCAACACCTCCAGCCTGGTCAAGAAGGCTCACCAGCGCCTCTTCTTCCTGAGGACACTGAGGAAGAATCAGCTCTCCTCGGCTATCCTGGTGAACTTCTATCGCTGCGCAATAGAAAGCATCCTGACCAACTGTGTGGTATGGGAGCTGCTCTGTTGCGGAGCGCAAGGCACTGCAGCGGGTGGTGAAAACTGCCCAGCGCATCACAGGGACTCCACTACCTGCCATCGAGCACATCCAGAGGAAACGCTGCCTGCATCGAGCTCGCAGCATCCTCAAGGACTCCTCTCACCCAGCCCACAGACTGTTTTCTCTCCTGCCCTCCGGCAGGCGTTTCAGGATCCATCGGACCAGGACCAGCAGCCTAAAGAACAGTTTTTTCCCCAGAGCTGTCTCTTTACTGAACTCAAACCCCCGCTGATCCACTCCCCTCATATACTGATAACTCTCCTACCTCACATCCGCCTTCACTTTGTTATTTGCACTACCGACTGTTTATTACAGTAACAACTGTTTACTTATTCATTTTGCACTACCATACCTTAACTGTATTATGCTCATTTGCACTGCCGACTGTTATTTACAGTACCTACTGTTTACATTTGCATTTTGCACCGTACTTCTAACTGTAATATGCAATCACTTTCCACTGCACTTTTACACTTTTTTTTTTTCGGATAGCTTCTGTCCATAATTTATTGCACTACCTTAATCCACTGCCATATTCCTCTTTTTAGCCTAACATATTAGATACCTCTATCTGTAAAATTCTGTTTATAGTAATAGCCATCTCTATATTATATTACATATCCACCTGTAAATTCTGTTTATAGTAATAACCATCTGTATATTATTCACTGTACATATTCACCTGTAAATTCTGTTTATAGTAATAACCATCTCTCTATTTATATATATATTTATATATACTCAGTACATATCCATGTCCTGCACTTATGCAAACGTTGTATATCCTGCACTTGCTGCTATTGCACTTCTGGTTAGACCTAAACTGCATTTCGTTGCCTTGTACTTTTATTGTCATTACACAAGTACAGTTGAATCTAATCTAATCTAAAAAGCCATTTTGAGTCAAATGGTGACATGCACTATACAAATAATTTTACTCCTAGGCATAGTAGGTCACTTTTTTTTTTTCTGGCGCTTCTTTTCAAAGGCCTCAGCAGAAGTTTGGTTCTGGGGGAAATAAAGCACCTGCTAATGAGAATACCTGTCGCTACTGTTTAGTTGAAGGACATTGGAAGAAAGAGTGTCCTCTACTTAGATCGAAAAAGTCAGGTCAAGTTAAACCTGCGGTGATGGCAGTTCCTGTTACAGCCTCTGACCACCAGGGTGAGTTTTTTCAACCACTAGTTGAGTTTGGTTCTCAGTCTTCTCACTGTGATTTTTCAGCTTTTATTTCGGATGGTGTAGTGTCGCTGGTAGATGGAAATCAAAGTGTTCCAATTAAAATCTTAAGAGACACTGGAGCTTTAGATTCTTTTATTCTGGAATCTGTTTTGCAGTTCTCTAAGGAGTCTGATACTGGCAGTTGTGTAATGATACGCGGCATGGGTTTAGTTCCATTCTCTTCTCTACATAAAGTTACCCTAAAATGTGGTCTGGTAGAGGGTGATGAATGTGTTGCCAGTAGAGGAAGTCCACATGATTTTTGGGAATGACTTGGCAGGTAGTAAGGTGTGGGCAGCTGGCAAACCAAACCTCTTTGAGAAGCAACCTTCAGTGCCCCCTGCAAGAGTATCTCCAGATTGCAGTAGTGTGTCTCCTGAGGTATTTCCAGTTTCTGCTGTTACCTGCGCTACCTCTCGGAAGGAGGTTGAGAGTAAGCCAGAAAGTCTTGAGTTGCCTGTTAAACTCCAGATAGAACAGTTGACTAGTTCTAGAGATTCATTGATGGCTGAGCAAAAGGCCAATACTACTTTGGCTGATCTGTTTGATAAAGTTGTTCCTGATTCAGTGGTGAGGAATAGTGCTCAGTGCTATTTTCTTTTGGATGGGCTGTTGGTCAGGAAATGGGTTCCATACTGTGATCAGGGTCTAGGAGAACCAGTTTTTCAAGTAGTTGTACCTACTACTTTGCGAAATAAAGTGTTGCAAACTACACATGGTGATGTGGCAGGTCATATGGGTGTTCGTAAAACTTATGATCGCATACTGCGTTATTTTGTCTGGCCACGTTTAAAGCGGGATGTAGCTCAGTTTATTAAAACTTGTCATACGTGTCAGTGCACAAGCAAGCCAAACGACTTAGTGTTGGGTCACCAGTTGTGTGGGTCGTTAGCAGTGCTTCAGGATGGTGGTTTGCCATAGGAACCACCTCGGAACCTTATTGACTATGTAAACGGTTTTAGGCTGAAGTTGTATAGGGCTGGTGAACTGGCGAAAGGAAAACTAGAATGTTCTCAAAAGAAAATGAAACCGAAATATGACAGCCAGGCTGAGCTGTGTGAGTTTAGTCCCGGTGAACGTGTACTTGCTCTCTTGCCTCTTGTAAGTTCACCTTTTCAGGCAAAATACTTTGGTCCTTTTACTGTGTTGCGCAAAGTGTCAGATATGAATCAACTTCTATGAAACTTATCTTCTTGAAACCCCTGGTTATAGGAAGTCCTCTAAATTGTGCCATGTGAACCTGTTAAAAGGTTATCATTCCCGTGATACACGGCACTCCAGTAGTGAGGTCAGCGTTGACTGCTGCTCCAATCACTGCATCTTGTGGCTTTAACTTGGTGGATGGGGGAGAAGAGGATGTAGATATGGTTTCAGAGGAGGTCTTAAAAGGTCGTTTGAAAAACTCCCAGACTTTGCACAACCTTGGGGTTTTGATAGATCCTTTAGTCTCTGAGAAACGTGATGAATTGGTAGCGTTTATTAGAAGTTACCCTGGTTTGTTTTCTGACACCCCATTGCAAACCCACTTAATTGAGCATGACATGGACATCGGAGATGCTAGGCCTATCCAACAGAGATTATATTGTGTCTCCGAGGAGAAGAGACTGCAATTGGAAACCGTGGTGCAGGTGCAGTAGAGTCCAAGCCTTGTTCGAAAGACTGGTGTGGGCCAGGTTAACTATCAATTTGGCAAAGTGTGAGTTTGCTAAAGCAACAGTCACATACCTAGGCAAGGTTGTGGGGCTGGGTTTTGTCTGTCCTGTGGAGGCCAAGGTCCAGGCTGTGAAGCAGTTTCCGCAGCCCTCTACAAAGAAAGAATTGATGTGCTTCCTAGGAGTGGTGGGGTACTACCGTGCTTTCTGTAAAAACTCTTCTGTAGTAGTGTCCCCACTGACCAATCTGTTGATGGCCAAGGCTGCATTTATCTGGTCCACCCAGTGTCAAGAGGCATTTAGGAGGCTTTTGGACTCTACAGCACTTCGAAGTCTATGTTGGTTCCGGTTTGACCCCTGTAACTGTGTTCACTGACCACAACCCACTCATTTTTATGAAGTCCTTGCAAAATCCTAACCAGCGCCTTATGCGTTGGGCTTTGTTCTTGCAACCATTCAACCTTGATATTAGACACATTAGTGGCCACTGCATGAAAAGTGGGATTTTCGTCAGTATGTGGCACTGTAGATTGCCGTGAAACTTCAGGTTTACGACTGTGCACGGCAATTTGCAGGCAACACCGAAAACTGCCGTAAATTGTCGGAAATTGACGTGGGCCTTGCTTGGCAGTTGTCCCCCCATGACCCCCCCCTCTCCTTAATTCTAGGGGAGGCTTTATCATGTAAATGAACATGCTGTGAGCTACACAAATGCAAATCAGAGTAGCAGCAGGGGGAGTTTTATCTAGGTTCTGAATTTTTTTTGACTAAAACAAGTTTAAAGTTTAAGTTAAAATGTTAACTTAAATTTAAGTTAAATGTACTCGTTTTAGTTCACATTACTAAATTTTTAGGGCAACCAGTTTGCTCCAATTTTTTAAGTAGATTCAACTTGTCCGGGCTCACAGTGTAGATTAATTACTCTGTATGTCATTAGCAATAACCAATGTTATGTAAAAAAAATAAAAAAAATACAGGACAGCAGTTCATGTCTTCAACCTTTAGAGAGGTTGTGATGCAACAAGACAATGAACCAAAGCACACAAATAAATCAAGTAAAGCATACAGTTTACATACCAACATTAATTTTTCCACCCTGCACTGTGAATGATTTTTTTAAATGGCTATTAATCATAAATGTGAAAAGTACAAGTTTGTTTGTTTATAGTTAAGTCAGATTGTGTTTTTCTGTAATTGTCATTTAAATTGAGCTCACACCACATTTTATGAATTATCAATGCAGATTTTCAAGAGGTGGTTTCCTGGACAGGGTTTAAATTATGCCAAGAGTAGGCCTTAATCTATTTAATCGTGAGTTAAAAAATTGTTGCCTGGAACAAGGATTAAGCACAGATTACTAACACCTGGACTATGAGTCCTGAACTAAAATAAACTGGATTCATTTACAGTTTTATCTAATTGCTTACACACAATTTCTGAAAATATGGCTCCATTTCTTGTAACTCTACACACAAAACATCAGACATCTCTTGCAAAAGCAACACTTTGTGCAAAACTATTTTAACTATTTCCAAAAATGTTGTTTTTGCATATATCTAACTACACACAATGCACAACTGAGGAATTTACAGTTGAACTGAAATCAACTGAACTGAATCAACACTGAAGTCACTTGAGCTGAATATTGACACTATATTGGCTTGTTAGAGCCAGTTTACAGCAGAATTTGTTTTGAACTTGTTACTGAAGCTGCTATGAAACAATATATTTTGTTGTATGCATATTCTTTCTCAAACCTTAGTTTTGATTTCTAAGTGATCAATTTATGTATAAGTGTTTTCACACATGATCATTGGCTGTATGGGTCCTCAGTAAATGAATGTGGCATTTAAATGGCAAAAGTTATTCTTGTCTCTATAACTTATGGCTTCCTAAAGACACGTTTATGGGTAAATAAAATATTAATAATATAAATAAAATGAATATCAAAACATATTTTAAATATAATGAAGTCATTTTATTATAGCACAGCACTCATCAGATGTTCCTGGAAACAAAACAGAGACGGAACCGTATAAACAAACTATACAACAAACTAAACACCAAATTACAAAAACATTATTATGCGAAAGTGAATAAAGTTGTGTGTTCAGTTATAAATATGTGCTGTGTAAATTAGCCTATACTTTTAGAAATTATATATAGCCTAACTTTAAAAAACAAGCAATAACCCATATAGATAAATTATAATAATTGTATAATATTAAGCATTTACTTAATATACATTGTAACATTAGGCTACTTTACTCTAGCACAGTAGTCAGTTAAGCAATTAATTAATATCTTATATTAATATGTATGTAGCCTAGGCTACATCTAAAGGTAAGTCTGCTTTAAAAAAATATATATTACACTTCGACATGTACAGAATGTGCGCGTTAAGAAACACGTTCAAATGTGTCTTCTTAACATGTTAAAACTGTGCGTTGACTGTGTGTGTATGCCTGTTACACGACCAGAATGTGCGTGTCTACACATACAAAAGAAACACGTAAAAAATTGCTGCGTTGAAGCGGAAAACAGGGCGTGTTGAAACGGTCTTAAGTCACACGTTTCGTATAAAGAGATTTGGCCCCGGGCGCGTTCCATATTAGAGCTCTAGTCCAATGAGGTGCGAGGTCGAGGTCATGGCCATGACGCGTAGAAGACGAGCTTTTAAACTTTTTTTTTAATGTTTTTTGCTGCTTTCCTTTTTCGTGATCAACAATGACAGGACACCGTCTTCAACTTAATCTCTGCATGGACGCGACAAACTTTTTGGACTCATTTTCAGGAGGCTGTCTTCGTCTTCATAACTCTGAGGCAAACTGCAGGCGCTATGAACCACAGCATGGGTAATGTAACGTTACGATTTAAAGAATATGCTTTTAATCAGCTGTATAAGGAAATGGACGCGTTAATAGATCCGAGCTTAAAACTGCACATTTTGTTTACACAGACTATCCTCGCCTCATAACGAAGCCGTGAGCTCTTATCTGCTTGGAGCGATTTCCGCGAGTCCAGATTTAACCGCTGATCATGACGAAATTGTGTGTAAGTAACTTCTAATGTGTTTCTCATTCCTTGTTTAATTTTACCGTGACTGGTATTAATAAAAACAGTCTCATGTAATTGTTTTCCAGCTGCCTGTAAGACGTATTATGAATCGACACGCCGGAGCTTCAGATACAAACAACCTGAACTTACATAGCAGGCGGAAACTGCGAAGTTTAGCTCGGAGTCGATCAAGAAGAAAAAGGGTAAGATTTATTATATTAGATCCGTTTTTTGTCAATGTGAGTATTTTTCAGGTTGCTTATTGTCTTTATGGATTGTATTACAGTTGCTGAAAGCGAGAGTGTGCTGGATGAGGTGGACATTTGGAATCCGCGACCATTGAACTCATATCTGACGAGGAAGACGGCTTTGTTGACGGGGTGTCTGGATGGATTGTGCGGCCACCGCCCTCTCGCAGCCTGGAGCACGCCGAACTTTACAATACGAGACATTACTGCTGCACTGTACATAGTTGTGTGTTTAACAATAAAGCTCTTTCTTTGAGTAAACCGCTGTGTTTTATAAATGAAGCCCTTTCTTTGAATGAACAGCTGTATGCTTATAAATGAAGCCCCTTGTTTGAATAAACGGCACGGTCCGTATAATTTTCCCATATTTTCCTTGATGGTATGAATACTTCATAGCACAATAACATTAATATGAAACAAATTATTACAACATAAATTATATATTTATTATTATTATTATTGGGGTTTACATTTATAATGAGCCAGGGGGACCAATAATGATTGGTTTGCAGTGATCTGCCAACCAATCACGAGGGATTTTTCTTTTTTAAATGTAGTGGCTTCAGCCAATAGTGAGTGAGTAAATTCAAGTCTGGCCGTTGACTCTCTGGTTTCGCTGCTATTCATATGCTAATTAGAGGCGTCGCACCTCCGCGCGGTCTCTCAGCGGGGGGCTCTCCACCTACGTCATGGTTCGTTTACGACAATTTGTGGCACAGACGAACGCGACGTTCGCTGCCTCTAAATTGTCGAAAACTGCCGAAAATTAGGGAGATTTCCAGGAGTATACAGGCGTTTACGGGGTCGAAAATCCCACTTTTCATGCAGTGGGTAAGGATAATATCATTGCTGATGCCCTGTCCCGTGCTCCTTTAACCTAGGTTGTATCTTTTTCTCTCCGCTGACAGCTGGCTGTCTGCCTGCTCTTTCTCTTAAATTGCTCCCTAGGTACCAGGGCTGCTGAGGTGGAGGGTCGGACAGAGGACCCGCGGTGACCGCTAGGAGCCGGGACTGGTTGTTTTGTTTTTGTTTTTTCTTTGGGGATCTTTTTGAGATGTTTCAAAAGTTGGGCCAATTTTTTGGGGCTGAGGGTGGGACCCTCATTTTAAGGAGGGGGGTGTCATGGGCCCTCCCCTGCCTTGCAGGGGCGGTTCCTCCTGCAGGCAGAGGAGGGTCGTTGGTGATTGGAGCCACCTGGGCTCAAGGTATTTAAACTGCCTCACTAACCGCTCTCTCTCTCTCTGCTCCTCCAGGTATGATCCTGTTTGTGTTTGTTCCTTTGTAGTTTTACTTAGTTTCCACTCAGACATGTTACACACACACAGATTCACGCATCCCTGCACTTTACATACACCTTACACTATGACATTTTCACACCTCATTCCATTTTCCTTGTTTATAGTTACTAGTTTTTGGTTTACAATAAAGAACCTCTTTTGGCCTTTACCTGTTGTTGGTGTCCCCTCATTTTTGCCACAGGCTATGAGCCGGCCTGTGACAGTACAAACTACATCCAACTAACCCTATACAAAACCTTAATCCTAAACCCATAATAAGTAAATGTTTTTCATTATTATTATTCAGTACTTAATCATATAATTACATTGTAACAAGGACACCTTAAGGGTTACACTTTATTTTAAGGTGTCATTGTTATACTGTGATTGTACATTTAAGAACTGAATAATATTAATTAACTACATGTACTTACTATAGGGTTAGGGTTTGGTTCAGGGCTAGTTGCATGTAATTATGCATAATTTATATTTATTACTATAGTAACTACATGTATCATATGTAACAATGATACTGTAAAATATAGTGTTACCAAATAAAGTGTAACCAATTAATGTTACATATTTGATTAATCTAATTACATTTTGCAAATCACAGTCAGGGCTTTCAGTAAAATTCAAAGGGACCAGAACACATTTTTACAGATGGGTCCCCTCTCGCCTGGGCCCAATGAAGCTATGCCATAATGGACCTTAGTGGGTCCCAGTCATCACAGGGCCCGGGACAATGATCCTGATTGTCCCCCTAGTGACATCAAAATTCAAAGTTCAAAACAGTCAAATGAAACAGTTCCTTTGTATACATTTTATGTTACGGTCACATTAGCAATTTTGGCAAACTTTTGCAGGTTAATATGTCTATTGTAGCTATGTATGAAGTGCAGATCACACAGAAGTCAAAAATCAAATAGTTTTCTGTTGATCAAAGCGGCAATTTGTGTGACCTACTTAAAACTGTTGTGAAATCTGTGTGTGGCACTTTAGTTTTAATTTTCAGTTGGCAAGTTTAACAGCTTAATTCTAGTGCCTTAGCAAAGTGCTAACCAGTAAAGAAAAGTTGAATCGACAGATGTCGAAAGACTCATACATTTGAAGTAGTTCTAAGCTTTACACCCTAACACCTTCATCTTTCCAATCCAATAATAGCCTACACCAGTAATCTCCTTGCAGTACTAAAATTAAATCATTTAGATTTATATCCTTTACAGTAAATCATCTAATCTCACAACACAGATGTTGTCTTATTAACTGTGGATAGAAGTAATAGTTTAAATAGTAACCACTGAGTCAGACCAAACATTTTATAACTACTGTTCAATCAGGAATAATACATCTCAGTGATACAATAGTCACATATTGACTTTTAAGAAATATATTTTCATATTAAATATATTGATTTCATATATTGATTCATATATTGATTTGTATACAATACATATAACAATGAATCTGTCTATGGTGTAGCAGATTGTGACACAAATTGTGGCACACATTTATTTGGAAATCATACAATGGTAAAATCTATGGTTATCGATTACAAATACAAATTACAATGGAAAAATCTATGGCTGCCAAGAAATGGTAAATTGCTTAGAAAACAATTGCCCTTCGCCTTGACCCAGGTCAGCACTGAGAGTGTCCCTCACTTCATAAAAGAGGTCATAAAACAACGATATGTAGGGGGCACACAAGCAAATCCATTTATCAGCCTTAACGGCTTCTTGGTAATGTGTAAAGAACACATGAGGTCCATCTTGTGATCATGCAAACACCAAACCCATCTAGGTTGAAATCACAAAAAAGTGGCACCACTTATGCTCATTATTTCAGTGTTTAATCATTAGTATTTCAGTTATTTATTGATTAACCACAAGCAATCCAGTTAAATGTACAGGTGTTTATGGACATTCTTTTCAGCACAATCAAACCTCTTTTCTATGCAAATTAGACTCATTATAGATTGTGCCTTATTCCCAAAACCCAATGCTATTTGTCTGGCATATAACAATTGTGCTATGATCACCTAGAGAAAAAAGCCAGTAAATGGAATTTGATTTAAAAGGGATTTTTGTGAATGTTATATCAGTAAATACTTTTGACATTTGGAGTTCCAGTAAAGTATGTCAGACTGCAGTCCACCACAACCAAGCATGACAATTGCATTCAGCATTAAAGATTTGTGCATGCTTGCACTGTTGCACTTGATTTTCATAATTCATTAAGTGAAAACGGGTGAATCCAGGTAAACTTCATTTTACCCAACTGTTTCATACCTTAAAGGTCCCATGGCATGAAATTTTCATTTTATGAGGTATTTCAACATTAATATGAGTTCCCCTAGCCTGAATATTGTCCCCAAGTGGATAGAAATGTTGATCGGTGTAAACCCGAGTTCTGGCTGTCTCTCTCTGCCTTTGAGAAAATGACAGGCCAGACGAGCCAATCCTGAAGTCTCCTGGTTTGACGTCCAAGCAGGAGCGGTTTCCTCCCTTTCCCCCGCCCAGAGAATCTGCCACACCCATGCAAACACTCGAGATCATTAACGTTACTTGTGAACGAGTGAACACTGGCAGTTTCTCAGTGTTTGGATGTACAAATGAAAACAGAAGTCTTTCTTCAGTTCCTTCTGATCTGTGATCATTGATTTCTTATGTGTAGCTTATTATTTATTATTTGTGGACACGCAGCGGCTTCTCTCTCTCCCGACAGAACGGTGTTTTCGTGTTTTCTATCTTGTGAGTCAGTGTTTTTGTACATCCTTGTCGCGTCTATCTGTTCTAAAATGTGCATACAGTCTTTTCTGTTTAACATCAGCAGTCACATCTTTAGAGATAAACTTCATGCACGCCGAAGCTCGGCCTCCAACATCCCCGACCCCCAGTACTGCATCTGGCCCACAGCGGAGGCACCAAACGCGGCGTGAGATTAAGCAGAAGGAGGGTAAGCGTGAGGGTATCCGGCTAGGCTAGCCAGCTTTCCCCACAATAAACTGGATTACATTCGATTACAGCTGTTGTGTCTTTGTTTGCGCTGTGTAACGTTACTCAATGCGCGTCAATGACGCTATTCATATGATTGGAACATATCTAGAAATAATGCTATACTCAACACTTACTAACTCGTTCATCTCGCTGTAATGGTACATTGCATGTGTTACAAAGTTGGTAGAATAATGATGAAGAGGACTCGGTGTGACTGGGACTCGTGTTTATTCAGAACTCTCAGATACAAACACAATAAACTCGCGCTGACTGACAGCGCTCTCATAACTCAGTAGTTATTATAAATAACTTTGTTAGCAATCGCTTCGTCTCCGTGATGTCCGGTTCGCGAACAAATCATTCTTTTGAATCGGTTCTTTTTAGTGAACCGAACCAGTTCACCAAATCGGACTGAATCGTTCTAAACGGTTCGCGTCTCGAGTCAGCGCTGATCCATAATTTACTAAAGTTACTAACTTTCTGACATGAGTGACAGCCCCTCTGACTAGAAATAAACTAATAACCTGAAGTATATGCTAGTAACTACAACAGTTCACCCTGAACTGAGACATGCTGAGAGAACTGATGAGAAGTGAACACAGGTCCATCCGTCTCTCTGGCAGACTCGTGCCTGCTCGTGCCTCGTTAAACCACGCCCCCTCTGCTCATTTAAAATGCAAAGATGTCAGCCAATCACAACAGTGGGCGTTTTTACTGAAGTCTCACAGCAGACACGCCTCTTGAAGCAGGGCATTCAGCCACAGGGCAAACAGCAGTATAGAAAAAATGCCTTTTATTTCTAAATTATGACATTTTATGATGTAAAAATCATACTAATAATATAAGTACACCTCAGAAAACACTATAAAATAATAGAAAAATGCCATGCCATGGGACCTTTAAAGCAGGGCTTGACATTAACTTTTTTGCTCACCAGCCACTGTGGCTAGAGGTTTTCTAAAGTTACATACCAATATATTAATACCATGGGGGAACACTGCCATACAGATATTTTTAATATTATCTCATAATTTGGCAGCCGGTAAATCTATTCTGCGGAAAATGAGTATTGGAAGCGTATTAGATTTCAGTATCGATATGTATAGAAAAATCTATATTTTGACAACACTACATTGCAATTAGTTTTTATTTTTATTTCAGATGCCTTTTTAAGAGACTACAATTGAAAAATGTATATTATATAAAATTCAACCCACCAAAGTGGCTAGTAGGAGTGATTGCATTACACACCACTGGTGAAATTCACCCGCATTTGTCGGGTTGGTGAGTGTTAATGTCAAGCCCTGCCTTACAGAAACTTCCTCATTGCTTTATAATTAAGATGTCATTGATTGCTCAAAAATGTTATATTTGTGGATCCGAAATTCAGTCTAAATCGCACAAGACTTCATCAACTACTTTCAATTTCACTTGGTCTTTTGTAAAGGATGAGAGGCAAGTGTTTTTCAGCCCATTTTCACAATACACAATCTCAGCAGTAACTGGCAGTAAATTCCCCATTGAGCAGTTCATCACTATGTATTGAGAAATGTATGGCTCTCTGCCACATCCTCAATGGAATAGAACCAAGCACTCCAAATCACAAAATCCTTCAACATTTGGGTAAACCTTTTATAGACAGCCAAAAATGACATCTATTTATTGACTTCATCCATGTAACTGCAGAGAGGTGGCACAATAAATAACATAAGCCACCCCAAATTGCAGCCAGAATCTACATCCACAAAATCCACACTTAATTTGCTTCCTACAAACAAATTATTCCCAATGTGAGAACAAAAACAGCAAGTAACATCAACATGTAGCTCGGGCTTCAGTAAAAAACAGGTCACGTACATGCGAATCAAAGCCAAGACAACAACAGAAATAAAATTCAAGCAACAGAACATTCAGCAGCTGTTTATGGGGAGAGTAGCGCTCACATAAAGCAAATGCCACTCTTGTTTGTGTCGTGAAATACTGAGTGGTCCCAACGGACCATCCTATTGCCATGGGTCTTGATGACATCATTTAGTGTGAACCCCATAGAGCAGCTTGCTTTGGACAACAAGAAGCAACTTTAGCACTTCCACACACATGGCTCATGTGTGTCACGTAACACTAAGGGATATTCAAAACAGGGTGCACCAAGCTCTTGGGTTTACTTGACTTATTCACACTGTCACACTAACGCTTGGTGCTCCCTGTTGGTGGGTGTATGTGCTCAGCCCACCTTGTTTGTCACGGTGAGCAGGGGTTTTCCATCTGAGGATGCCTTACTTGGTAGCTCCTTCAGCACCATAGCAACCGCCCTAGAGTCTTTCTCCTACAACAGTGAAATCAACAGTGAGTTGTGTCAGTCAGTTTGTGTTTAGATTCTTGCAGCGGTTCTATGGAAAAACACTAATAAAGCATTACCAATTCAAATGAAATGATAATTTGCAGGCTTATAAGAAAAAAAATCCCTCTTTCTTGCTTTTTAAGCCATGTTTTGTTGTTTGAAAAAATGACAGTTCGCCCAACTGACACAAAACAATGTGCATGATTAGCATGCTTTTATCTATCAGCTCTACAGCACAAAATAAACGAGTAGCGATGCACTACGTATTGGTATAATGTAGTTTATTTACATTTTTTGGTCAAATAGTTTTTTTTATTCATCAATATCGGTCAATAAGATAATCTTTAGGAAGATTGAATTAATAACACTAATCATTTAACAATTTAATAACAATGTTAACTCTTTCCCCACCAACATTTATTTATTTATTTGCCAGCCACCACCAGCATTTTTGAAAATCTTTACAAAATATTCTGTGGCCCCCAGAATATTTTGTTGCATGAATATTGAACATGCAATATATCAAACAGACCCTCTGCTTTTAAACTAAAAAATTATAATATTCTACCTTAATGCATTCCTTTTTTATCAACACTTGAATGTAGGTAAGTTTCATAAAAGAAAGCAACATTTTTAGCAAAAAGCTGAGAAAATCGTGTTTTGTCAAAGATTACATCCAGATGGGATTCAGAATTATGATCAAAACAGGGATCGAGTCCATCAACACCCCTAAATCTTCACAGTCCTATAGCTCGTCCTGGGTTGACATTTCATTCAGTAACATTAGGCAGTTTTGATTTATATGCTATTTAATGTTGATGATTGCGTCAGGGTTGCCAGGTCTGTGCAACAAAAGTAGCCCAATGGCCAGTCAAAAGTAGCCCAAAAATAGCCCAATGCGATTTTTCTCCACTAAATTTGTATGTCTGGGGGTGTTTTAGAGGTGTTTGTGTGCCGAAATCGAACGTACGGGGATGGCAATCAACCCGTATAAAAAAACTTTACATGCAGCATCAACAAAAAAAATAGCCCAATTGCATGGGAAAACCACAGACTTGGCAACACTGCATATGCTATTGCTCGTTTCTGCTTCTTCTTCACATGTCTTTTGATCGGGAGATTCTGTACTCTTTTAGAAGATGTGTAATAGCGTGTAATATACTTGACTTATTCACACAGTCACACTAATGCTTGGTGCTCCCTGTTGGTGGGAGTATGTGCTCAGCCCACCTTGGTTGTCACGGTGAGCAGGGGTTTTCCATCTGATGATGCCTTACTTGGCATCTCCTTCAGCACTTTTAAAAGTTAAAAGTAACCTTTACAAATCTTGTGATACCTAAATTCCCATGTAGCATCTACAATGGATGATTAGATTTTATTTTTTTATTTTTAATTTATTTGGACTAAATAGTTTATAATTTAACATTGGCCATTTATTAGTTATCAACTAGAACATAAAAATGTAATCTTGACGTATCGATAATATCAGTGCATCCCTATAAATAAGTTCTATTTGATCTGAATTTCCTTTTTAGTATTTTTTGTCCAAACTGCGCTTCATCTTCAGAAAAGACATGCTACAGTACACGGAATAGTAAACAATTTCAGAGCATTGCTCTATTAAGGAATACAGTGACTACTAGACACCATGCGAAAACAAAGGGCTTACAACTGTGCTTTTAACAGCCTCCATGCCACTCAAACATATCTAAGCACTTAAGCCACCACTGGGACGCTGAGAGCTGGAGTGGAAACTATTGACTGGCAATGTTTAACACTGCAAACTGCCATTTAAACCCCAATGTATTTGCTGAGTTGAACAACAACACTGTTGGCCCCACATTGCAATCCAAGATAATCTGTGCTGTTTTGGCGACCAATGAAGTGAACCGCTAAAGCAACACTCCGTGGAACAGAACAACTCCTAAAATAAATGTTTTTTTAAACTCTGGAAAAACAAAAGAAACTTTGAAAACAGATGCTATCATTAAGTTTGTGTTTTTAACTTATTTAATCTTATAAAAAAAAGCCTGTAATGGTGGGATGTTGGGAGTGATTCCCAAATTGTTGTTAAATAGGCCTAGATTCTAGGGTGTTCAGTGTGGTTTCTAGGTGACTGCTGTAAAAGCCCACTTTAAGGGTGTGTTCACACTTGGCATGTTTGATGGGTCTTGGTCCGCTTGCAAACAAACTCTGGTACACTTCGAAAGAAATAACGACGCAACATGGACCAAAGACTAAGAATAGTCGCTATGATGTCCATCACAGTTCGGTACAGGCATCAGAGCCGCATCTTCTCGCAGCAGATCATCGTTTGTGTGTGTGGCGAAGGGATTCTTGTCGCTGTTTTGACTTTTTCTTTTTTTCTCAGCTGCTCAAAATACCATAATATGTAGACTAAGCACATACAACGAGCGCATTTAGCATAGTACACAGCATTGTAAGTTCCATCGACCAGGTTGTGAACATAACCCTATGCCTTTAGGTTTGGTATCTATAGGTTCGGTTTTAAAATGCCAATCTGAATGCTAAGCGCAAGAGGTTTTTTCTAGTTTCAGCCTGACGTAGTTATAATTTTCACGTCCAGCGCCACGTTGTTTGAATAGCAAATGCACTCATGCCCATCTGTTCGCGCATGGGCGTGCTGGTCTGAAAACAAGGTGTGTTCAGGCCCATTGTTGGCGCGTTGCTATTTTGAGGCAACTGAAAACGACTGCGCCTTTGACCAACAAAAACCTGGTCAATATTGCAGCATTTTTTTGTGTTATTTAAAGGGTGCATTAGTAATATGTGCCTATAGCCGGGTGCACAACGCTTGTACACTCTGCTTATTCCAAACACATGGACACGCAGCAGAACACAAAAATGTTTAAATATTAAAAATAAAAGGATACCTCTCTGGAGAAGAGTTCAGTCTTCCGCTTGCAACTTCCTCCATGTAAAAAGTGAATCCGCCATGGTGCAAGCGCAACTGTTTTTTAAATGGAATAGGAGATGAGACTCTGATTGGTTTATTGCACGTTACGCCCAAAACACGCCCAAAACACATCCATGACTCATTAAGAGACTACGTACAACCCTTTTGGACAACGCGCCTGGCGCGCCAACCATTTTTTTCCGTCATTAAACTAGCAAAAGTGGATTCGGACACGCACTAAGTGCACCTGCGCCATGCGCATCAGACCAGAGTCCTGCACGGGTCTGCACGGGTCTTGTAAATCTGCACCCGCTTGTACCCGCAGTGCTTAAAACCACATCCGACCCATTTTCCGACAACAGCACTAATAAAAATCCGCACCCGACCTGACCCATTTAAAATAGAACCGACACCCGACCCGCACCCGAAATAAAATCAGTTTAGCATATCACATTATAGACACACTCCAAAAATGTTTATTGCCAGCATACTGAAGTTAGTACACGACCATTAACACAAGGACAAATTCAGCCGAAGCTGTCCAACATGGTTAAGTGTCCTTATCATCTCTGCGAGGCACATTCAGTTCTGTCCCCTTTTGAAAAATACTGTTCAATAGACAGCTTGTGCTTGGTTTGTTACCACAGTTATCTGCGTGCTTCCTCAGCGATGAAGTTCCACATTTGCGGCTATCTTTTCTTCAACTCCTCAGGATCCATCTCGATGACTGCAGTGCAAGCAGATCGCCCGCGGTTCTGATTCTCCTTGGAGGGCGCGCTGCGTGGCCACAAGTAAACTGATATGGATTTGAAATTATTTTATGAACTTGAAATACAGGCAAGGCATATTTTTGTAGATGTGTTCCTAAAAATATGCATATATTTTTTAGGAACACATCTACAAAATATACATGCATATATTTTTATATATATATCCGTTTGTGTCACATCCACGCCTGTCCCGTACTCCATTTCCCATGATCCTCCCTTTGTCACACCTGAACTCACTTCCTCATCTATATACCTGTGGGTGGCACACATGTGGGTGGGGCTCTGGTACCGCCAAGGCGCCCAAAGGCTCCAGACCCACCCAGGTCTCCTGCTCCGCCCAAGGCTCCAGACCCGCCATGGCCACCATGGCCCTGAACACACCCTAAGTCTCTGTGATATTATAGGGCTGGTTGTGCCATGTTAAAACTTACCCTACTCATGGCATACATGGGCAATAATTTAAATATTTGAGTGCACCATTAAACTTTGTTGGAAAAGTAAAGTATAAACTAAATATTTATAGAAACATCCGACTAGAATTTCTTCGACTAAAATACCAGACTGATTGAATCATGAATGAGCTCATGTTTTACCTGGCAGACTACAATCCTTAGTTTATAAATATTTTTTCAATGGACCTTTTATTAATTACAGCTAAATTAATTGTGATGCAAAAAAAGTTTGAAACAATCGTTACAAGATAAAAATAAAATGTAGACATTACTTACAAATTTGGAGGCCTCTTCTTGGGTTAATTAAAAGGATAGTTCCTCCAAAAATGAAAATTCTGTCATCATTTAAACCCCCATGTCGTTCAAACCCATAAGACTGAAGTGTGACACACATGAACAAATCTCATTGATTCACATGTGTCAAGCCAGCAAGCTTACGCTTCCAGTTGTTTATGCTTCAAATGTTTAATATGAATTAAAAACCCAAATTAAACCACTTCATCCATACTTTTACAATGTCTTTATAAACTTTTTGAAGCTTTTGGGTGGAATGGATTTGTCAGTGAAGAAAAAATATTTATATTTGTGCTTCGAAGATGAACGAAAGTCTGTGGGTTTGGAATGACATGAGGGTTGAGTAATTAATGAATGAATAACAGAATTATAATTTTTGGATGAACAACCCCTTTCGAACAAACATCACATTATGTGACTATACATTACTAAGAGTTTATGAGCTACTAGGTTATGCTGTAAGAAAGAATGGTGCAACCAAATTAAGTAGAGTTAGTTTAAACTAGTAGTTACCAAGCACCTATTGTGAAAATTGCATCCCAATTAAGGTACTTTACCAACGGCTGGTTCAACTATAGATATGGATCCCTCAGTTCCCTTCAATGTAAATATATGGGATGATCCATCCTCTTTAAGCCGCATAGTTCAAACTATCATTCATTTTTTTAGCATGAATGATGTGGGAAGTTTTACACTTATTGGTGGTAATAAAGCAATAACAAATCCCTGCATCAATAATAATAATTTACACTCTCAGAAAAATGGTACAAAAGTGTCAATGGGATGGTACCCTTCCTAATGGTACTAATGTGTACCATTTAGGTACTAATATGAACTCTTGAAAGGTAAATAAGTGTACCTTTTGAAAGGGTGCCGCACCAGTGATACCTTTTGTACCTTTTTTCAGAGAGCATAGATTAGATGATAAGCTCTTTGAATGCATAAAATGCAAAATATGTCAGTAAGTCAGTAACAGAATTTTCCTTATATACCCAATATTAGCACACTCAAAAAAGGGCTCTTCGCCAGCTTCTGTCCTTATATCTCTGCTTGAGTCATCTTTCTCTGTGTGCTTTTTGCATCAAAGACATCCAGAACTATGTGAACAGTGCGAAAGACACCTTTCTTGTGTAATATCTATTACAGGCCAAATATTTAGCTTTGTTTTGCAGGTAAATAGGTCTTCACTTACATTATTCATCTTAAGAGGTCAGGAATATGTTCACATTTTGAAGTTTAATGAGACAGCGTTTGGAAAAGAGCCAAGCATTAAAGGAGATAACACCAGCCATATGGCAAAGATGGCCTTTATTTAGGCTGATAATGTCAGGTTTTTATGCTCTCTATGTTGGCTCTGAAGTTTTTCTCAAGCCTGTCTGTGATCATCCATCTACTTCTCTATTAACGTATCTGCCTACAAACCCCACACTGACATTTCAGTGCTGACAACTACTCCATCAAGCTCATGTTTGACCTTTAGAAGGTCCTGCCCAAGAATGCATGTAGGACACACCATCCATTACATTTAAAAATCCTGATATAATATAACCTCAGCAACACTGACACCTTAAACTTCCAATATTGTCCAAAAACCTGAAACATTCATGAGAAATTATTTACTTCTAAATAGGGCTGGTCGGTAAAATGTTAACGATAATTATCGCAATATAATTTCCCTCAATAAATCGATAACAAGAGTTTGATCAATGTTCGATACAACTTTTATGCTCCAAAGTGGAGTGAAACAGCTCTACTCATTTGAACTGCGCGCCACACGGACCATTTATCTGTTGAGCATACATTTACATCTGCTTCTTAACTCAAACTTCTACTGTCAACTCAAGCTGTCAAATGTGCATTTCTATAAGACAAAACATGCAATATTGTTAATATTGCAGCCTGCACTGTAAAATGTGCCAAAGATACGTGCATCAAAGTCAGTCAACACAAACCTGTTTCATGACTTACTTGAAATAACATCACCCATTAGAACATGCAGAAATATTTTTTTTTTCTATTAAGTTTTGTTAAGGAAAAATGACTAGAAAAGTGTGTCATGTTCTGACAATAAAGAGTAGTTTAAAACCACAATTAACAGTCTGGTTTCTACAATCTGCCTTTAAGAAATAAATATTTGACATTTATTGTGATAATTATCGATATAGACACAACAATGACATTACGATGTCCAGAAATCAATTACAATAGTATATTACGCTTAATTTATCGACATAAAACTCTAATGTTTAATGTGATAGTTTCATCATTACATCTACTATAATACAGTATGTTGTTAGTCTTGAGATTCTTCACATATAATAAAATTAATAAATACATACACTCTATTGCCAAAAAGTTTTGGGACGCCTGCCTTTACATGCACATGAATTTGAATGACATCCCATTCTTAATCCGTAGGGTTTAATATGGAGTTGGCCCACCCTTTGCAGATATAACAGCTTCAACTCTTCTGGGAAAACCTAGTTTCCACAAGGTTTAGGAGTGTGTTTATGGTGATTTTTGACCATTCTTCTAGAAGCACATTTGTGAGGTCAGGCACTGATGTTGGACGAGAAGGCCTGGCTTGCAGTCTCCACTCTAATTCATCCCAAAGGTGTTCTATCGGGTTGAGGTCAGGACTCTGTGCCAGTCAAGTTCCTCCACACCAAACTCACTCAGCCATGTCTTTATGGACCTTGCTTTGTGCACTGGTGTGCAGTCATGTTGGAATAGGAAGGGGCCATCCCCAAACTGTTCCCACAAAGTTGGGAGCATGAAATTGTCCAAAATGTCTTGGTATGCTGAAGCATTAAGAGTCCTTTCACTGGAAGTAAGGGGCCAAGCTCAACCCCTGAAAACAACCCCACACCATAATCCCCCCTCCACCAAACTTTACACGTGGCACAATGCAGTTAGTCAAGTAATGTTCTCCTGGCAACCACCAAGATTTACAGACAGAGAAGTGTGACTGGTCACTCCAGAGAACACGTCCCCTAGAGTCCAGTGGCGGCATGCTTTATACCACTGCATCTAGTGATTTGCATTGCACTTGGTAATGTAAGGCTTGGATGCAGCTGCTCAACCATGGAAACCCATTCCATGAAGCTCTCTACGCACTGTTCTTGAGCTAATCTGAAGGCCACATCCATCTGAAGTTTGGAGTTCTGTAGCTACTGACTCTGCAGAAAGTTGATGACTTCTGCTCAATGTGCGCCTCAGCATGCGCTGACCCCAGTCTGTGATTTTATGTGGCCAACCACTTCGCGACAGAGTTGCTGTTGTTCCCAATTGCTTCCACTTTGTTATAATACCACCAACATTTGACTGTGGAATACTTAGTAGTAGGGGTGGGGGGAAATTTTGATTCTTAGATGCATCGCGATGCGGACAATTCTGAATCGATTCACAAATGTCAAAAAATAGATTTTCTAAATGTTGATAACGTAATGTTGACGGAAAGCAAAAGGGGCAACTCTGAAGCGCGGGAAGAGAGAAGCATGACAGCTGAGCGAGAAATCCGACCAGCACCATCTGCATTTAAAACTAGCTTATGGAAGCACTTCTATTAAGTTGAAGGGGAAAATGACCTGGACAAGAGCATATTACCATATTAATAGCATAATACACATTTCCAACGCTCGGTTGTACCAGGATGCTAAATTGCGAGTGAATTTTTGATATCGCGAACGGTTTGGCCGTGGCGGGGAGACAAATTTATGGCGAGAAAGTGAAACAGGAAGTGTGTTATAAATTCTGCAAACATTGACTGATTTGGATGAAACTTCAGCTGTGTGTTCATTTTAAGAGGTCGATCACATGGGTGTCACTATTGTGAGTCAAAGTTATAGCGACACCAATTGGTAAGTGTGTCATTTTCAAAATGCTTTGAAATCATCATCTTATTTTTAACCGATTTACGTCAAACTTCATCAGTATGATGTCAGAGAGAGTAGAGGGCAGCAACCATCAAACTGACAGGTTTATTGCCCTCTAAGCCACGCCCCTTTTGACCGTGGGAATTTTCCCACGCTAGCTCCACCCCCTTATGGGTGGTGTATGTACACCATGGGAAAATTGGAATGTATAATGAAGACAGAGTCAGAGATGATATCAGTGTTTTTTTATTTTATTAAAGAAGACGTAATTTCATTACATATGAAATTTTTAATCACTTTTAAAACGTTAAAGCATCGATAAGTTTAAATTGCATTTTTTCTCTAAAAGTTGTCCAAAAAAAGAGTTAGTGTTATTTTAAGATGTCAAGACATTTTTAAGATGTAAAGAAATCAATAATTTACACAAAAGCAAATGCGTCCATTCAGATTTGGAAAAAAAAACTATTGCATTTTACATAAAACACAAAATTAGTTTAAGTTTAAAACTGTTACATAAAACACAAACTAGTTTAAAAAACATTGTTAAAAAGTCTAAGGTTTTTTTTACATACCGGTCGTTTTAAATATACACAAAAGTGTCCCCTTCAGCTCTCATGGACCAAAGTAAAAACCTGCGTCTGCTCTTGGCGGAGTTGTGAATCGAATGACGTTGTGGGGAGCCTGTAGGGAGACCCACGCAGACTCCTCCCCTACCCCGCCCACACCACGTGACCACCGTGGGAAAAACTAAATTACCTTTGGTTCTCCATGGATAAAAACGCGTCTACTCGCTTCAAAGTTTAATTGAGAAATGATCGGTCAAACAGGATGCACTGGCTCAAACAGACCACACCCACTAACACTCCCCTCTCAAAGCTGAGAGGTTAATTCAAATTTAAGGGGATACGTAAAAAAAATGACGCTGATGATGACATCACTCAGGGGGAATTCCCCCCTCCATCCCTGAAGCAGGTGTACATAAAATAAAATAAAAAGGACGTGGTGAAATAGTAATTGTGCTTATTGGAAATCAGATCATCTACAATGGCTATGGCATCACCCTTAAAAACTCCCGAAAGAAGGATTACGGAGGCTATGAAGGATTTGACTTTAGCTCCACGAAAAAAACGAGGATCACACGGACCGTTTTTAACATGATTTCGTCACAAGCTGGAGGATCGCGTGGAATATACCTTTCACTTATCTGGAGGAGGCGCGTGTACGTATTCTTATGAGAAAAACCACAGAGATGTCAGACTGGTTAACGTGGATAATAATGAGAGATTCACTACAAATTCAAGAACGGATCCTGATCTGATATTTGGCGAAACGGATTGGATTTTATTTTATTCGAAGGTCTGGCCAGACTTGAAGGACGGAGCGGACGTCCCACTGTTCATCGCGGAGTGGGCTGGAACTGAAATATCGATTGGGAGTAGAAACCGAATTCTGGCGGACCAAATTAATAAATATCCCGAGGATTACATCTATATTCTTTCCAGTGATTTTGGAAAAAACGCACCTGAAGCCCACTGGCCAATTTCGGAGGATGAACACCTGAAATTTTATGATTTAAAATTCATGATTCAGTGGAAAGATTTATCTGTGATGGAGGATATTTTTTCTAAAATCAATCAACTTTTCCAATGGACCGATGCGTATGACCGCTGTAACAGTATAAAAACAAAATTGTTCCACCCTGAGTGGGCCACACCTAGTAGGAGGGGTGTCTACTTAACTCCTACTCAATACAAGCATTCAAAAGCCCTCTCCCCAGAGACTCTCCCTCATTCAAACCCCTGCGATGTCTCAACAAAGTGATGCCGCCTCCTCTTCTTCATCACAACGTTTGGGAAAAATTATGGTGGATTTACAAAAAAATGGATTAATGCCTGGAGTAAATGGATTACCGCAGAAAACCATTGAATGGATAAATAAATTCTGCACTGAATTTGGATATCATAATTTGACTTTCCTTACAAAACATGGATTTGTAACACCTGTGGTGGATTATGATGCACCAGACACAACCTGCGATGTGACGGACGGCTGTCTCGGGGAGACATGTCACCGGATTATCAAGGCTATTTTGGCTGTCATTCTGGAAAATTTGATCGACAAACGGATGAAGAAAGACTGTGACGGATGTACTGTGGATCACCCTTCACAAACGAGACATAGTTGCTTGTTTGAACCCTCTGCTTATTATTTCTTCGGATGTCTTGAAGAAATTAGACTGAAAATCCTCACGCCTGACCTGAAAAACATTTTGGCTGGAGCTTTACGTCATTATGGAACCAGTCCCAATCTACAGAGAATCCTGGGTGCTGTTGAGGTCATTTTATTCGACCTAAGAGATGAGATGTACATCGTGGAGCAATTATCTTCAATCCGTGAGAAATTGATTGATGAATCATGCAAGGAGATCATTTACACAGCTGTGGATAACTGGAAACGTACCGTTGCAGAAAACCCTGAAAAAGCCTGAATCAGCTGAACACCACTGAAGACCATTAACATCTACTAAAAAACCTGAATCCACTGAAAACAACTGAAAATGGGGAAGTTGTGTTGTACCGCTCGGATTACAAAATATTTCTTTAAATCACGTGTTAAATATGGAATATCTAACCTACTCCACAAGATTATCCGGAATAATTGGACTACAAATACCAACACAAGCCCGGATGAAAAACGACTAATGGAATTAATGGACGACGTGCGGGCATTATCGGATGGCTGGAATGACATGGTAAACATCTCTGTAAACTGTGACAACACAACCTATGCCATTATCAAAAACGTTCTCAATCTAATGTCTGAAAACCAGAACACTCTTAGAATAGGAGATATACTTTGTATTTGTATGTATGTAACTGATGTTTGTAGTTTTTTAACTAATGAAGATTCGGATGTATGTAATATTATTGATTTTTTAGTCGAACACATTTTGGAGAAGAATTTTGAAATGTCTGTGAAATTTTATTTTTTGTTTTACGGGATATAATTAATATTACACATGTTTGTGAATTTATATTGTGAAAATAAAAATCTTTGTTGTTTGGAAAATAAAAAAAAATGTTGTGACTTTATATTGTGAAAATAAAAAATCTTTTTTTGGAAAATAAAAATTTTGTGACTTTATGTTGTGAAAAAAAAAAAAATCTTTGATGTTTGGAAAATAAAAATGTTGTGACTTTATGTTGTGAAAATAAAAAATCTTTTAATACTGAACAAATTTGTAACTTGACTCATTATTGACTGAGACTAGCAGCATTAACATGGCAGAACTAATGAAGAAAATATACTACGATCCTGCCAATTCTGGAGCTTTGGGAGGTAAAAACAGATTAAAACAAGCTGTATTAGAACAAAACAGTCTAAGGTTATCTGATAATGAAGTGTCCAGGTGGCTTAGTAGTCAGGATACATACACTCTCCATCGAACTGCACCAATAAAATATAAGCGGAACCGTGTGATGATTTATGGGAAAGACCAACAATTTCAGGCCGATTTAGTCGGTTTGTCGGCGTACGCTAAAGAGAATGATAATATTAAATATATTTTAACTATCATTGATATTTTCTAAAATATGCCTGGACAAGGCTGTTACAAAATAAATCTGCTTCTGAAGTGACAAAAGCATTTTTGTCTGTTTTGAAAGAGAGACGAATACCTATCAAACTACAGACTGATAAGGGGACAGAGTTTTTCAATAAACCTTTTCAACAGATGATGAAAAAATATAATATAACACATTTTGCAACCGCTTCTGAAAAAATGCAAACCTTGGACGTGCATAAAGAAAACGAAGCCGTTGTGTTCAACAATTTATATGGGGAAATACGTAAAGAGATGCCGGTCTTTAAATTCTCAGTCGGTGACGTGGTAAGAATATCTAAAGTGAGGAATATATTTACCAAAGGATATGAGCAGAACTATACCGAGGATTACTTTACTATAGCTTCTTGTATACCCAGGGAAGTAGCGATGTATAAATTATAGGACTATGATGGGGAGATAATACAGGGTTTTTTTTACGAAAAAGAACTCCAAAAAATTATTGTGAGTGATGATAAATCGTTTAAGGTCAAGAAAATTCTCGATAAAAAACGCCGTGGAAAAGTCTCATACGTTTTGGTGAAATGGTTTGGGTGGCCGTCAAAATTCAACAGTTGGATTCGTGAAAAACACGTGATTGATCTACAGGCTCCTTTAAAGGCCTAGCGAGAGAGACAGACGCTGTCATTTATGCAAAGTATCCATGATGTCAGAGGAGGGGTTCTACATCACGCTCCCGTGCAATGCATCCGGGGATGTTTACCCCGAGAATAGCATATCTAATTACAGAACTAGACTGGCAAAAGCCATACATTTAAAAGGATTATGGGAAGTGGCCCTGGTTGAGTTTCACTACCCTAAAACCTGGTACACTTTCAATGAGGAAGACGCTGGTTTTACTTTTGAATGCGAGGAATGTTTGAAAGAGGATGAGCGTAAACCGCAGGGTGATGTTAATATCCAAACTTTCCGGAAAGCCCTAAAAATATCTACGGACCATAATAATATAAAATACGGTTATTTTGAGGATATTTCAGCATTACTTAAGGAAATAAACGCAACTCTTCCATCACGGGTACATCTAGGCTACGATCATATAAAAAATAAGGTGTTTCTGAAAACATCTCAGAAAGCATCTCTAACATTTCATGGAAAGCTAGCCATCATTCTAGGATTAAAACCCGGTGTTTCTATAGAAAATGCAAACACTTCGGATGAACACCAGGGTGTGAGGAGCATCATATACGCACCATACCAGGCAGATATAAGTGGAGGGTTTTATACATTATTTGTATACATGGATATAATAGAATATCAATCAGTGGGGAATGCATATGTCCCCTTATTAGAGGCGGTACATATTGAACCGAACACTAGCAAATCAGTCAGCGTAAGATACGACAAATCTCATTACGTGCGTCTTAATAAAAACTATATATCAGATATTGAAATTGAGATTAAAGACGATCAAAATAAAGAAGTGCGATTCACCTACGGAAAAGTTGTGATGAAGCTACACTTTAGACCGGTGAGAAAACATTTGTTTTAAAACAATGGCTTATCTCACGCCGTACCAAGAAGACCCTCACCGCTACATATCATATTACCAAGCACAAAGTGGTGGCTCCATCCAAGGTTTTAGCGGGACGGGGGTTATGTATTGTAACACCTCCCTTAATGTAAGATGATACAAACTGAGGGGTTCAACAGAATTCGACTAGTACTAATAATAAAACCACTTCACCAAACAAATACGTTTCTCTTTTTGTTTTTATTCCCAAGTGCACGATAGATATTCAACATAAATAACTGAGCATTTTTATGAGCATTTAAGGAAAGTCAATAATAAATGAAACTTATCTTTGATGAATCAGATGATGAGGATGATGATGATGAGACGATCAAGATCCAAGTGGTTATTTGATAACGATGCAATGTTATAATCCAGTGAGACCCGTGAGAATGGAATGGAGATAAGCAGCACTGTAGATCTGTAGCAACAACCCAAGGTTGCTTATAGAAGATCGTGTGGTAAATAGTGCTCAAATGAGGAGAACACGTGCAGCATGGAACAATAAAGGAATCAAATGTCCAAAGAGTCCACAAAGGTCCAAAAACGGTCAAAAAAAAGTCCTTCTATAAAAGAAAACAAATAGTGCACATCAGCCTTTGGAATTTCAAATAAACCATATATCACATTTGGAAGTCATCAATCACACATTTGAAAGTCAGCATATACTCACGTTTGAGCGTAAACTTAAACAGTTCTCAAACAGAACTTGTGAGAAAGAAGGTAGCCAGCCATGAGCTCAACCATGAGGTTTCCCTCTACCAAACAATCTGACTTGCTCGTCTATGATCGTGGCTTATATCAGGTAATCAATTACCTCTAGCGCCCTCAAGCGGCTGCTAGTGGTAACATGTTGTCCCAGATGCATCATTAACAAAAAAAAACAATATACAAAACCAAGTAACGTTTTACACTGTTACATACCCCTCCCCGTGACCTTAAAATTTCCCATGGAAATTTTTTAAATTCTGAGTATGGTAAGTATCTATCTGAGTCGGATCAGACAACATAGCCACCTTGTAATTAACAGGTCCTAGCTTTTTTTCCACTCTGGCTGGGCCCTTCCATTTAGGAGAAATTTTTGCCATAAAGGCATCATCTGCTCGAGAGAGGGGATGAGTTTTTACCCAAACTAAATCTCCCTCATCAAAGTTCTGAGTCCTTCTCCTCAAGTCATAATACCTTCTTTGTTTAGTTTGAGCCTTCTCAACATTCTCCCTTACTGACTCATACAAACTTTTTTGGCGTTCAAGGGTACTATATGATGGTTGATCAGGGTCTGGAGGAATCTGTAAAGCTCTCTGCAGAGGACCTTTCAGTTGTCGGCCTAAAGCTACCTCTGCAGGGGAATAATCTGTGCTTTCGTGCCATGCAGTGTTTAGAGCAAATCTGAACTCATAAATCCACTGATCCCAGGTACGGTGGTTTTGTTCAACATATGTGGCAATCATCGTTTTTAGGTTCCGGTTGACTCTTTCCGTGAGATTGGACTGAGGATGATATGCCGTGGTGAGTTTTTGTGTTACGTGCCATTGCTTACATACTTGGTCAAGAATGTTGGAAGTGAATTGCGTACCTCTGTCAGACACAATAAAAGCTGGTGTTCCCCATCTCGTGAAAATTTCCTCTCTTAATATTCGCACAATGGTAGCAGATTTGGCAGCTCTCATGGGAAATACTTCTACCCATTTTGAGAAGTAGTCCACTATAACCAGCAGATATTCGTTCTGTCGAGTGCTTCGGGGAAATGGTCCCATGATGTCCATTCCGAGCATATAACCGGGCTCGACTAGGGGTACACTTTGTAGGGCTCCAGCTGGTTTTAAGTTGGTCGGCTTATGTTGCTGACATTTCTGACAATTCCGGCAGTGCTGCCATACATCTGTGCGAATTGAAGGCCAATAGGCGAACTCTAAAAGTCTCATCAGTGTCTTAAATTTGCCCAAGTGTCCACTCAGAGGATTGTCATGTGCATAAGTTAAAATTGCTTCTTTCAACTTTGCCGGGATGACAACTTGGAATCTCTGGCCTTCTTTGGAGTCTGGTACACTCCTAAATAAAACTGCGTTCTTGAAAACATAGTGCGTTCTCTTCAAATCAGTGGATTTCTGGTTCTCTGCTTTAACCATCAACTCTTGGCACTCTGGGTCTAGTTTTTGTTCTGTTGCAATTTGTGACAAATCCACTGGTAGATCACACGTGACGGGATTAAAACCGCACTTAGCTGGTGTATGTAACACCACCGCTGGTGACTCCACTGCATACCTCCTGGACAATACGTCAGGCACTACATTACATTGACCTCTTCTGTACCTTACAGTAAAATGATACCCCTGCAGCCTTATAGTCCATCTTTCCAGTCTAGATGTTGGTTTTGGATGCTGGAATAGCCAGACTAGGGAAGCATGATCTGTGATCACTTCGAAAGCTCTACCCTCCAGGTAATGGTGCCACTTCTCTACAGCCCATACTACTGCAAGACACTCTTTTTCCGATGTTGAATACGATCTCTCAGCACCTCTGAGCAATCGTGACGCGTAGGCAATTACTTTCTCCTGGCCATCCACCTCCTGCGTTAACACAGCTCCTAGACCCACATCGCTTGCGTCAGTCTGTACTTTAAAAGAAGATTCAAAGTTAGGTGTGTTTAAAACCGGTGCCTTAGTAAGTTCATCTTTAATCAGCTCAAATGAACGTTGGCACTCTTCAGTCCAATTCCACTTTGCCTCTTTCTTCTTCAGTGCATGCAAGGGTGCTGTTTTACTAGAAAAATCAGGGATAAAACGATGGTACCAAGCTGCAAGACCCAGAAATCGCTGAACCTCCTTTAAGTTCTTAGGTGTAGGAAATGTCTTGATTGCATCCACTTTGTCTGCATTCATCTTAACTCCGTCTGCAGTGATGTTGTGTCCCAGGTAGTCCAGTGAAGGACAAATGAACTTACATTTTGTGAGGTTAAGAGTGAGACCGGCGTTGTGTAAACTCTGGATCACTTGCTTGAGATGGTGCATGTGAGACTGGATGTCTGGAGAGTATATAATGATGTCGTCGATATAGACCATGCAACATTTGTTCTTATGCTCCCTTAAGACTTGTTCCATAAGTCGTTGGAATGACGCAGCAGCATTTTTCAGGCCAAACGGAAGACATAGAAATTCATATAGCCCTGAAGCTGTGACGAAAGCAGTCTTTTGTACACTTGCAGGATCCATTTCGACTTGCCAGTAACCACTTTTTAAATCTAACGTGGTAAACACTTTGGCTCCTTGGAGAGAATCCAGAATGTCTGTGATTTGAGGCATGGGGTAGGCGTCAAGGTGTGTCTTAGCATTCAGACCTCGGTAATCAATGCATAACCTAGATCCCTCATCTTTTTTATCTACGACTACCACCGGGGAGGCCCATGGAGACGTAGAAGGTCTGATGATTTTTAATTGAAGTAACTCCTTAATTTGCTCTTCAATAAAATCATTCTTGACTTTCGAGACTCTGTACGGTCTCTTTCTTATAGGAAGTTCGTGAATAGTTTTAATCTCATGCTTGATCAGGCTTGTACGTCCTAGATTTGTGGTGCATACCGAAGGCCAATCATACAGGAGAGCTTTCAATTGACTCTTTACCTTGAATGCAGCATGAGAGTTTTCCACGACTTGGTCGATTAACTTCAACTTCTCATTGCACATCAACTCAACTTCTCCTTGGGCAGCATAAAATTGTACAGCAGGATGCTTGATCGTCTTATTAAAACTCATGGGATGACTAGAGTTAGTATCAGTCAGAGATATACGTGAAGTATTAAAATCGATGGTGACCTTGGCTTCTTTAAGGAAATTCAAACCTAAGATGATAGGTACTGCCAAATCCTCATCCTTCATCACATAGAATGTGACCTCATGTTTTGATCCGTACATCTCACATTCCCAGAGTATTTTACCTTGGGTTTTTTGACTCTGGCCATTAGCAAGCATGAATGTCTGATCACTTCTGGTCAAAAACTCATCCTTTCTCTTTAGTCTCTGCCATACTTTCTGCTGCATCAAAGAAAAAGTGCTTCCCGTATCAATGACAGCATTGAAGAATGAGTGATTTAAAATCAAGGGAGCTTGCAGTACATTATCACACTGAGAGCCAACAGCAGGATCAATTAGCATCAAACGATTAGACTGACCTTGCTCACCAGCAGAGCTCTTCTTCTGTACCTCACTTTTCTCTTGATTCCACCTTCTCTTATTCTCAGTCCAGTCCCTCTCTATTTGGGTACCGAGACGAACCAGCTCATCAATGGTTTTCACCGTTCCTCTCAACAGTGATGCCAACCGCGGATTGCAGCTTCTTAATGTTGCCTGCACTAATTCGGCTTCAAGCAACAAAGGGTTAATTTTTAGTGCCATCGCTCTATAGTTGAAAGCAAAGTCTCTCACCGATTCGTTGACTCTCTGTCGGTAATTTGCCAATTTCTGTGCAGCAACCTCCTTGTGGTCTTCATTCAAAAATGAGAACAGGAATTTTTCTTTGAATGAATTCCAATCTCGAATATACTGTTTCTCCGCTCTCCACCAGCTCTTAGCGGTTCCCTTAAGACTTACGGATAATGCTGCCAACACCTCTTCGTGGGACATGGGTCTCAATTCATTGTATTCTTCAAAGCGATCTGTAAATTCAATGGGGTCTTCTGAAATCAAATTACTAAAGGTAGGTAAATCCATTTTAACAGAAGGCGGATGAGATGCTGAAGAATGATGCGTTACTTGCCTCGTCGCGTCTTGTGTTATTGAGGTAATCTTAGAAGGTGCGTGGGATTTTCTGTGAGATGCATCTGTGCTGAAATAACCAGGAGTTGATGTGACCGGTTGGATATCCTTGAACTGCTTCTCCAGCTGTTTATCACGTCGTTTCAAACAATCCACCATGCTCTTTGCTAGATCATCAATTTTGGCATAGCACTGTTGGTGAACTCGATCTATCTCTCTTTGAAGATGATAATTAATTCTGTCTTCATAAGCTTTTAGTTTCATACTCAAAGCCTCTGAGGTAACAAAGCCACAGATTCTGTGTTCCAGATCCACAAGGTGCTCTTCAATACTACTCATTCGTTGCACTTTTTCATCACTGCCGAATTGTAACTCCTCTTCTAGAAAATCATGAGGCGGAGGAGGTAAGGGTAAGGGTAAATCATCTTGTTTCATTCTATAGTCTGATGACTCAACTCTACCTTCCTTTTCTTCCTCAGAATCTAAGTACAATTCGCTAAAAGTATCTATCAAATTTGCCACCGGATCCCTTCGATGTATGAAAGCTTCATCAGAAAAATCTGAGATAAACTCCCTTTCTTCCATAGCAGATGATTGTTAGGAATATTTGTTGGTGAAGGGTTTTCAGTACCGTCGAAATTTATTTTTAATTACAAGGAATCCCACAAATGCTTAAGCGGGTCCCTGTTCGGGCGCCATTCTGTAACACCTCCCTTAATGTAAGATGATACAAACTGAGGGGTTCAACAGAATTCGACTAGTACTAATAATAAAACCACTTCACCAAACAAATACGTTTCTCTTTTTGTTTTTATTCCCAAGTGCACGATAGATATTCAACATAAATAACTGAGCATTTTTATGAGCATTTAAGGAAAGTCAATAATAAATGAAACTTATCATGATAGTTCAATGTTTGATGAATCAGATGATGAGGATGATGATGATGATGATGATGATGATGAGACGATCAAGATCCAAGTGGTTATTTGATAACGATGCAATGTTATAATCCAGTGAGACCCGTGAGAATGGAATGGAGATAAGCAGCACTGTAGATCTGTAGCAACAACCCAAGGTTGCTTATAGAAGATCGTGTGGTAAATAGTGCTCAAATGAGGAGAACACGTGCAGCATGGAACAATAAAGGAATCAAATGTCCAAAGAGTCCACAAAGGTCCAAAAACGGTCAAAAAAAAGTCCTTCTATAAAAGAAAACAAATAGTGCACATCAGCCTTTGGAATTTCAAATAAACCATATATCACATTTGGAAGTCATCAATCACACATTTGAAAGTCAGCATATACTCACGTTTGAGCGTAAACTTAAACAGTTCTCAAACAGAACTTGTGAGAAAGAAGGTAGCCAGCCATGAGCTCAACCATGAGGTTTCCCTCTACCAAACAATCTGACTTGCTCGTCTATGATCGTGGCTTATATCAGGTAATCAATTACCTCTAGCGCCCTCAAGCGGCTGCTAGTGGTAACATGTTGTCCCAGATGCATCATTAACAAAAAAAAACAATATACAAAACCAAGTAACGTTTTACACTGTTACAGTATGGTTCTGGTTTCGGATCAGGAATCGGCGGTCTCTTCTGTGGATTATACCGTATGGCAATTCCATTTCTAAGGAGGGGTTTTAGTATAGCAAAACCCCACATAAAAGCTGCAGCAAAAAACATAGTAAGCGATGTGGTTACGAGCGCGCTATCAAGGTCATATAATAATAACGATAACACCGAGGGACAGAATGGTCACGGCTTCATGGTCATGCAGCGAAAAGGCTTGAAACCTCCAGGGACCCGTATGAGGAGAGGGCGTGGTCACGCCATAAAGAAGACTAGACGCAACGCTAAGCACTGCATGTCAGTATGTGGCACTGTAGATTGCCGTGAAACTTCAGGTTTACGACTGTGCACGGCAATTTGCAGGCAACACCGAAAACTGCCGTAAATTGATGGAAATTGACGTGGGCCTTGCTTGGCAGTTGTCCCCCATTGACCCCCCCTCCCCTTAATTCTAGGGGAGGCTTTAATATGTAAATGAACATGCTGTGAGCTACACAAATGCAAATCAGTGTAGCAGCAGGGGGAGTTTTATCTAGGTTCTGAATTTTTTTAACTAAAACATTTTAAGTTAAATGTACTCGTTTTAGTTCACATTACTAAATTTTTAGAGCAACCAGTTTGCTCCAATTTTTTAAATAGATTCAACTTGTCCGGGCTAACAGAGTAGATTAATTACTCTGTATGTCATTAGCAATAACCAATGTTATGTAAAAAAAATTACACACAAATTAAAAAGTTACGGTGTTATGCCTATATGTAATTGAAGCACTTTTGCCACACCCATTAACTTAAATAAAGTGAAAATAAATATAATAGTTTTTTCTGGAGCTCCTTGGTGGTCTGAAACCTCAATGAGGTTGAAGAATATAGGGATAAATTAAGCCCCTCTGTGGACTGATTTCCGGACTCTTGTGATTCTCTATCTCTATCTCTCACACACACACACACACACAATCACACGCACTCACTCACTCACACACAAACACACACACACAACACACACACACACACACACACACACAGCCAAAATACATCACATCACATTTTTATTTTATTTTATTCACCTCTTAACATTCCTTTGTTTCATTTTCTTGTTAATTTAATACATTTCTTAAAATCAGTTTGTTGTTAGACTCCCTTCTTTGTAAACTGTCATAAACTGACTATATCTAGACAATCAATCCTAATCCCATCAAATTTGTGAGCGAGAACTGTAGTACATGCACATGTACATGCATGTGGTACTAAATACATTTTCCATTCTGTCCAGGAAAATGTATTAATACAGAGTTTTTTCATTAATTCTGGAAAACATCCTTATAACACTGACCTCGCATGTGATTGGAGGAGCCCGACGAGCTTCACGTCCTCCTCCAATCACGTGCGAGGTTATGGCCATGACACATACAAAACTTGAAGACGAGCTTTAAACAGACGTGTTTTGGACTCTTTTTTTTAATACATTTCCTGTGTTTTTGCTGCTTTGCTTTTTCGTGATCAACAATGACAGGACGCCGTCTCGCCTTCAGCTCCCCTTCAACTCCTCTGCATGGACGCGGCTAACTTTTTTGACTAATTTTCAGCTGTCTTCGTCTTCACAACTCTGAGGCAAACTGCAGGCGCTATGAACCAGAGCATGGGTAATGTAACGTTACGATTTAAAGAATATGCTTTTATTCAGCTGTATAAGGAAATGGATGCGTTAATAGATCCGAGCTTAAAACAGCACATTTTGTTTACACAGACTATCCTCGCCTCATAACGAAGCTGTGACCTCTTATCTGCTTGGAGCGATTTCCGCGAGTCCAGATTTAACCGCTGATCACGACAAAATTGTGTGTAAGTATAACTTCTTCTAATGTTTTTCTCATTCCTTGTTTAATTTTACCGTGACTGTTTTTATTAATACCAGTCTCATGTAATTGTTTTCCAGCTGCCTGTAAGACGTATTATGAATCGACACGCCGGAGCTTCAGATACAAACAACCTGAACTTACATCGCAGGCGGAAACTGCGAAGTTTAGCTCGGAGTCGATCAAGAAGAAAAAGGGTAAGATTTATTATATTAGATCCGTTTTTTGAGTTTTTTTTTTTTTAGGTTTTTTTTCAGGCTGCTTATTGTCTTTATGGATTGTATTACATTTACATTTTACATTTACATTTACATTTATGCATTTAGCAGACGCTTTTATCCAAAGCGACTTACAACTTGGGGGTACAATAAGCGATTGGTCGTGAAGAGTCGAGATCGAGTATTACAGTTGCTGGAAGCGAGAGTGTGCTGGCTGAGGATGAGGTGGACATTTGGAAGTCCGCGACCATTGAACTCATGTCTGACAAGGAAGACGGCATTGTTGACGGGGTTGTCTGGATGGATTGTGCGGCCGCAGCCTGGAGCTCGCCGAACTTTACATTACGAGACATTACTGCTGCACTGTACATAGTTGTGTGTTTAACAATAAAGCTCTTTCTTTGAATAAACAGCTGTGTGTTTATAAATTAAGCTCTTTCTTTGAATGAACAGCTGTGTAAATAAACGGCACGGTCCGTATAATTTTCCCATATATTCCTTGATGGTATGAATACTTCATAGCACAATAACATTAATACTGTATAAAACATAAATTATTACAACATAAATTATATATTTATGAAATATTTATTATTATTATTATTGAGGTTTACATTTATAATGAGCCAGGGGGACCAATAATGATTGGTTTGCAGTGATCTGCCAACCAATCACGAGGGATTTTTCTTGTTTAACCTGTTAAACTGCAACCCCACTTTGGGGCTCACAGCTGAAAACGACCTACCTGAATTAAAACAATTATAGCTCCTGAGAACAGTGTGCTACAGGCACAATTAAGGTATCTTTGGAAAGAAGACACTTGGGACTCTACTAAAAAGCAATCAGAGTTGATAATTCTCAAACAGATAAAAAATTATAATAGTTGAAATGCCTCAAAAATTATTTGCACTACACAGAATGTTGTATTATTTCATGTAAAAATATATGAAAATAGACCTGGAGGAATCCAGTTCAGTTATGGATTGAAAGCCACACGACTTATCAGTTTATATTTCAAGTTTGAGGAAGATATAATGAAAAATGTGGTTCCTGCAAGCTTTTTTCCAAGACTATGTCTGTTCCATTTCTCCCTCCGCCTGCTTGAGGCACATCCCCAGAAATGACATCTCCCAACTAAAACAATTGCAGTTGCTGAACAATTTGCACTACATGCACAATTTAGACATCTTTAAAAAGAAGACACTTTAGAGTTTATTACCCAAACATTAAAGTAGAAAAAACTTAGAAAGACAAACAGTTATAGAAGTTGAAGTGTCTTGAAGATGATTTGTGCTACAATGAACACTTTATTATTTGATGTAAAAATATATGAAAATAAGCCTGGAGGAATCCAGTTAGTTAATGAATTGAAAGGCACAAGTCTCATCAGTTTATATTTAAAATTTGACGAAGATATCATGAAAAATGGGGTTCCTGCATGCTTTTTTCTAAGAATATGTCCAGGTGCCAAGAAACCTACAGGAGACTTGATAACCTAATGTTATGAAGTGTACTGCAAGCTGTTTTAGCCATCATATATGATGCTTGAATGCTTTTTCAACTATAAAATAATAGGCAGAACCATAAGACTTTGTATTAGTGATTTATTTGTACAACAGAACTTATAAAAATATAATAAAAATGAAATATTAATAAAAAAAGAGCTAAACTTCTTTGCATCTGAAAATACAACAAGTAATATAAGTATAATAACTATAAATATAACTAGTAATATAAATAACAATATAATATAAATATATAGCTATAAAAACACACACAATTTGCAAATGTAAAAAAAAAAACATTTACTGGCCTTTTACTGGCGGATTCAGGTCTACAACAGCAAGTGCAGATCTTGAAGAATCTGAAAGCGTTCTTCTCTTTTCTGCTGGTTGGCTGGTGCTTGGATGCCATAGCTCATCTGAAGACTCAACCTGATGCCTGTAGAATGGCAAGGAAAGGAAAGAGAATTAGCACTGCATGTCCTATTTCTGTATAGTTTGCCCATTCAATCAACAATCACACTGTCATCATTCACTCTAATTACAGGCCATCCCATGAACAATGAAACTGATGGGCAGTCGGTTAGACAGCATTCATATTGACGGCCACCTATACATTCTCACACAGCCCAAGCATCAATCTAACGGCCGGCTATACAGTGAGCATTCATATTGACGGCGGCCCATACATTCGCACACAGTCCTACAATCAATATAATGGCCGGTGATACAGTGAGCATTCAACAATCACACAGATGGTCGGCCGTCTGTGTGTGCTAGAAAAAATGCTAAATATCAGTATATGTATAATCTATACTGGTATATTGTAATTTTTCTAGCACACAGGAAAAACATAAAATAAATACAGTCTCAATATATATATATATATATATATATATATATATATATATATATATATATATATATATATATATATATATATATATAAAAACAATTACTGGTGTTATATATATATATGTTTTATTTACACACACATGGGGAAAAATTATATATACTTTTTCCCCATGTGTGCTAGGAAAAATGCAAAATATCAGCATATGTATAATGCATACTGGTATATTGTAATTTTTCTAGCACACAGGAAAAACATAAAATAAATACAGTCTCAATATATATATATATATATATATATATATATATATATATATATATATATATATATATATATATATATATATATATATATATATATATATATATATATATATATATATATATAAACAATTACATGTGTTATATATATATATGTTTTATTTACATACACATGGGGAAAAATTATATATACTTTTTCCCCATGTGTGCTAGGAAAAATGCAAAATATCAGCATATGTATAATGCATACTGGTATATTGCATTTTTTCTAACACACAGAAACAATAAAATAAATACATTCTCACACACATTCTCAATATACATAAACAACTACACATAGCAACTCACCGGTGTGTTATTGGATCAGCTCTGTCAACAAGCACCGTCATCGCTGTGTTCACTCTTCTCAATGGTTTTCCACACCGCTGCTTCGAGTGAGCTCAAATAAAGCATCTTCAACACAATAAAAACTTCTTTTGACGATCCATTGGATAATACATTCCGTCCAGTTAGTAAGATTAGCAAACAGTTACTACAAAGAGACCGTCTGTTTGTTTACTAGCCCGTTAGCTTTATGCTGTCAGTGGGGGGTGTCAAACTCGCTGCATCTCGTGGGGAGATTGCGCCACATTGGCACATTCAAATGAATAAATATTCACGCCCATGTGACAAATATACACATGCAAGATCTCGTTGGAATCGTGTGCTCATTGGCTACATTTTCTGTCAGTCATGACGATTCAATGCTTTTATTGGCTCCAGATAAACAGACATTATCATTGGATGAGCACGTCATGACATCAGATAAAACGAGTGCCATGGTTGGATATTTTTGACTATATCGCGGCTATCTTTGCATGTTTTTGAGTGGGGTTAGTTGTATTTTGTTCGTAACATTCTAAGGTATAAACCCATGCCACTTTATGCTACCGGGAGACTGTTTTTGGTGCATTATTTTATTGCATAACAGTCTAGTATGATACTTCGCTCCGCGGAAATGCGATGTAAACAAAGGATTAACCATCAATATTACACCGTTATTGTTTCGTTGGATTAAAATGCTCTATGGGATGTTATTCAGTGGACCTTCACCTTTCCATTCATTCTGGAATTTTTAGCAGAGGATGCGTGTGTGGCTCGTAATTAGGACATTAAAGGTAGGTGCTCTGTTTTTAATTATGCTTGATTTGATGTGTATTGCTTACATTCATGCAAAAATACAGCCGTTATAAGCTTTTCATTGAAAAACAGTGGTCTGTCCTCGATGCTTGAGGTTTAGACCTTTAGAATGATATATAGTTTGTCAAGATTAATGATGTTTTTTTGCGTTAAATCTATTAACAAACATTACACTCGTGCTAAAAATAGCGCTTCAACCCGTGCACGTGCTCATGAACGTTAAGGAGTTAAAAGTAGTGGCTTCAGCCACTACTGAGTGAGTAAATTCAAGTCAGGCCGTTGACTCTCTGGTTTCACTGCTATTCATATGCAAATTAGATGCGTCGCACCTCCGCACGGTCTCTCAGCGGGGGGCTCTCCACCTACGTCATGGTTCGTTTACGACAATTTGTGGCACAGACGAACGTGACGTTCGCTGCCTCTAAATTGTCGAAAACTGACGAAAATTAGGGAGATTTCCGGGAGTCTACAGGCGTTTACGGGGTCGAAAATCCCACTTTTCATGCAGTGAAGAAATCCTCAGTTGCAAAATTCAGACGAAGTCGCAAGAAGACTGTGAAAAGATCTACAAGTTTGAAAAGACAAACCAATACTATTTTCTAAATCATGTCGCTGATTCATAGTATGTCGGACGAGTGCATCAAATCAGAATTGGACATTTTTACCCTTCCTTTAACGCAGACATCTATTGAAAAATACACTTATGTGGAAATCCCGCCTGTGGCAGCTATTAATCATTCTTCGCCGATTTAATTTTTCATCGCTGTGACTGGCGAAGATTACACAGATTTGAATAACACATTGTTATATACACGTGTCAAAATAACTCTGCCAGATGGAGCTGACATACCCCAAGGAGCTCCGGTGGGTTTGATCAACTGCCCGTCTTCGACTATTTTCTCACAGGTCGATGTCTCCCTTGGAGATCGGCTAGTGTCACAATCCTCCAATACGTATCCGTACAGATGTATTCTTGAGATGCTCACTAATTATGGAAAAGATACCCTGGAGAATAACTTTTCAGGCGGATTGTTTTACAAAGATACAGCCGGTCATATGGATGATACAAATCCAGCTGGTAGTAATGCAGGATTAACGAAAAGAGCTGCTTTCACAGAGGGGAGCAATGTCGTGGAATTGCTCGGTCCAATACACAGCGATATATTTTTCAGCCAAAATTACTATTGAACACGGTCGATATTCGTATTCGTTTAAATAGAGCGAAAGGCGCATTCTGTCTTATGCGTGGGGACGCGATCGATTATAAACTAAAAATAATCTCCGCTTCTCTTTTTATCAAGAGAGTGTCAGTTTCCCCCTCCCTCCGCTTGGGGCACGCTCAAGCTTTACTGTCAGCCACGGCTAAATATCCTATTGACAGAGTTTGCGTGAAGAACTTCTCCATACCGACAGGGGCGCGCGTCTCAAACCATGAAAATATCTTCCTCGGCACATTGCCGAAATCCATCATTATAGCGATGACGGATAATTCTGCTTTCACAGGTGCATACGATAAAAACCCCTTTGCCTTTAAACACTTTAATTTAGAATATCTTTCTTTAAGCTCAGACGGAGTTGACGTCCCGAATCGTCCCTTTCAGCCAGAATTTAATTTAGCAAATGCCGTTAGAGAATTTTATCAACTGGTTTCCGCAACCGGAAGACATCTAAAGAATCTACCATTGAGTATCAACAGAGAGGATTTTCTCAATGGGTACACACTTTACGCCTTTAACCTGAGCCCAGATGATGAGTGTGGGAGCCATGTGTCATTGATTAAATCAGGAAATATTAGATTAGAAGCACGGTTTAGAGAACCTCTAGAACACACCGTAAATATTCTGATTTATGCGACGTACGATTCTCTCCTGGAAATATCTCATCGGAGACAGGTGCTTGCAGAGCACTATTAAAGGGGTTGAAATGAATACGATCGAGCTGACAGAAATTATGGATGCCATAGCGTGTGATGTAAATTTTCTAGGAGTACTCCCCTCCGACCATCTCCCCATAGAAACTTTGAAAAATGTACTTGCTCTATTAATTTGTAATACTGATCCATCGGATGAACCGGGACACCACTGGTTAGCTATGTACATAGATCGAAACGGACTCGCTTGTTTTTTTGACAGCTTCGGGAATCCTCCGGATTCAGATTTTTTTCCTTCATCCATTAGCGACTTTCTAAGAAACAATTCTACACAAGTTCATCATTCTATCAGACAAGTCCAAGATTTTACGTCAGTCACCTGTGGGGAACATTGTTTATTTTTTCTATATCATATTTCACGAGGTGTTGAGTATGAAAATATAATGGAATTTTACCATAACGAAAATCTGTTAAGAAATGATGCTATGGTCTCCCTTTTTGTGAAAACATTGAAACCCACTGTTTGCAATAATAAAAGATTTAAATGTATCCAATGTGTACAGTCTGGTAAAATGTTCCAGTCTTATTAATTCCTGTGTAATGAATAAATAAAGAATATGTATATGAAATGAAATGAATAAACCAGTCATAAACAGCTGAATAATTTCGTTTTTCCTTCTTTATTTAACATCAAAAACAATAAAGGCACAGGGCTCAGTGCTTGGACCACTTCTCTTCTCCATCTACATGTCATCACTGGGATCGGTCATTCAGAAACATGGCTTTTCCTATCACTGCTATGCCGACGACACTCAACTCTACTTCTCATTTCAACCAGATGATCCATCGGTTGGTGTTCGTATCGCTGCCTGCCTAACAGACATTTCTGCCTGGATGAAGGAACATCACCTTCAACTTAACCTTGCAAAGACAGAACTTCTTGTTGTCTCTGCCAACCCAGCACTTCACCACAATCTCTCCATTCAGCTAGGTTCATCAACCATAACTCCGTCCAGGACAGCCAGGAACCTTGGAGTTGTGATTGATGATCAGCTAAAATTCACTGACCACATTACTGCAACAACCCGATCCTGTAGATTTGCATTATACAACATTAGGAAGATTAGACCCTTCCTATCAGAGCATGCCACACAACTACTGGTCCAAGCTCTTGTTCTCTCCAGACTGGACTACTGTAATGCTCTTCTAGCGGGCCTTCCGGCATGCACTATCAAACCCTTGCAACTGATCCAGAATGCAGCGGCGAGGTTGGTCTTTAATGAGCCGAAGAGAGCGCACGTCACGCCTCTCTTCATCAGTCTGCACTGGCTGCCAATAGCTGCTCGCATCAAATTCAAGGCACTGGTGCTCGCCTTCAAAGCAACCACTGGCTCTGCACCAATATACCTAAACTCGCTTGTTCAGACTTACACACCCTCCAGGAACTTACGTTCAGCTAGTGAACGACGCCTTGTGGTGCCATACCAGAGAGGCATGAAATCGCTCTCACTGAGCTTTTCCTGGGCTGTTCCCACCTGGTGGAATGACCTGCCTATCTCAATTTGTGCGGCCGAGTCTGTAACCATTTTCAAAAAACACCTAAAGACACATCTCTTCCAGCAGCACCTGACCAATCAAGAATAGCACTTGTCATTCTATTCATTTTCTGTCTGTCTAATTTATAAAAAAATAAATAAAAAAAACTGTCCTGTGTGTTCTGAGCTAGATTAACTGAGACTTGCTACAGCACTTGCATACTCTTGCCCTTGACTGTTCTAGTTGCTTCTTTTGCTCTCATTTGTAAGTCGCTTTGGATAAAAGCGTCTGCTAAATGACTAAATGTAAATGTAAATAAAACCAATACATCACATACAGGTTGCATACAATATGTTGTACAATAACATACACGATAATATTTTGTCAACAAAAACAATCTCATTACATATCATTGTTAAAAATCCAACCATTGTTTTACATCTAGTCTGGGTGAATTAAATACATCTTCATCTAAGACGTGTGGGTGTCTCTGCCTGTGTTGTTTTTTCAAAGACTTAGGTGCAGCACCAGAGTCATCCGCCTAGGTTTTTCTTTTAACCGATTCAATCATTCGCCTTAGATTGTGATTGGTTATAGTTGAATAAGGAATCTTTAATGCCCCAAATGCATCCAGAAACTCATGCCAGCCTACAGGGCGTCGGTTCTCATGTATCATCTGTGGTGATGTTATGCTCTTTATCAGATCAATTATATGGGACCCGGGAATGATTTTGACTTTGTGAACAAATTCTCCGTCAACTGTCCATGAAGACAAGTGTTTGGCTTTGGACATTTTATCCATAATATATTTCACATTTTTTAAGCTTCTCTGAGGAATATTGGCTAAAACTTCTGACACGATTGCGTCATCACTGACGTCATCATTCTTAAGTTCAGGGATGTGGGAGGTGGCAGGTGTCTCATTTTACCATGCTCAAGAATCGTTGTAGAACATTAGTGTAGAGTTTGGATTTTTCGTAAGTGTTCAAATCATGCCTCTGTAATATTTCTCTAATTGATGAATCCAGATCATTCTCCACAGTCGATTGGATATTCTCATGAGACGTGTGCTTCTTAGTTTATCCAGCTGATGTTTTGGCACAAGATATAATTTCTCGGTATGTTGCATTTTTTTTTCCTCTTCAGTTTCTAGTTATTAGACTAGTTATGAACGGAAGGGCTACACTGAGGAGAGGAAGCAAAAAAAAACCTTTTTGATTAATCATATGTCTCTTCCTGCTAATATTGATCTTTTTATTCGCTACATACTTGATTTCATTTCTTCTTCTTTTTAAAACCCTGTGCTGTTTCACAGTTAGAGGGATCTTTCCATGAAGAATATTGAGAGCTACTTCACATAGAGCTAATATCAACTCGTCGGGGGAAGACTGAAGAATAACACGCTGCTGCTTAGGCGAGCTCTTGTATAATAACTATAAGAGATAGAGGTTTCTGGAAAGCCTTCCGCTCATTGTTACTTTTGAATGTACACAACCGGGTAGTCTGACAGCAAATCCGTTCTGAGGCGAAATTTTTCAGGCGTCTGTGCTTTATAATCTATTAATAAGTAGCCGTAAGGACGCTCGGTTGAATCCAGATACGCTTCGATAAAAAACGTTGTATTCCCCGGATACATCTGCCTCCCTAAAACACCAATCTGTTGTTTATCACACAGGTTTTTAAATATTATTAAATAATTTGTATTGAGACCTATCGTTCTGGTAGATTTACCCTGGAAAAATGATTCTGTATTAACAAAAGACAGCTAATCTTGTTATGATGTATATATTGTGTACAAATCTTTTCCACCTGAGCGTTAGAAGCAGCTAAAGTCATAACGTCGTCCAACACGAGAAGCGAAGTTTTAGCAGAAGGAAATAAGGATCCATCGACCAATGTCTTTGGTATGCCTTCAATGAATTTAATATCAAAACTATGTAACATTTCATCATACATCGGCTGCCAGGATGTATACACGAACACAAAATTGTCAAACTTGACAGAACAAATTTTTTCTGAAATATACATCAGAGTCTTCACAAAAAAAGTCTTTCCGCTGTTGGACGGACCGGTGACAATGGCTGAGAACGGGTGTTGTAACCTCGAGTCGAACACATCTGTTTCACACATATTTTCAAAATATGACTAGAACCCGTAAGGCAGAGTTGTAAAGTCTGGTTGAAGCACACGCTTGTCATACACCACTGAGATTCTTTTCAGATGTGATCTGTTAGATAAGGTGAGGTGACGTTTGTTGCGAATAATGCTGTGTGTGTGTGCTGACAGGTGTAACTTGTCACCTGTCTCAACATAACCACGCACAAGGGCAGTGAGACTGTCTAACGTCACTATTTCAGAGTTCTCTGCTGTTAACGTGATCCCTTTAGCTTTGAGACATGAACGGCCCTTGTTTGTTTTAAAAGCATAAGATTTCGGACCCGACGAAACAAATTGAATAATATGTTCGTCAGAATCTAACTCGCTCGTTAGCTGTCCTAAATACGGACCCATCTCAGGCACCCAATCCTCGGATTTGATACAAAAACAGCGGAATCTGTATTGACATACAGAACACGTCGCCCTAATTTATCCAAAAGATTGTAGAGGGCTAAAAGAGCATGTGCAGTGGTAAAAGCCCCAATGAAAATGTTAACATCGCGTGTGGGGCAGGGGTCTTGAGTAGGAGAATTCCATTGAATTAACCCCACAGTTCCAGATACGAAGGAGAAGTGACGTAATACGTGTGCGCGACTGAATAAAAGTTTGCTGAACTCTCGTGAGTCTGTCACAAGCTCAGTGTGTTTTAGGTGAGATCTGAGACAAAACCTACCTCAGAGCGTATTTAAAATTAGTTTCGCTATGGATCTTTTTGCAGAATTATGATTTATTTTAGAAGGATCTAATTGAATCCCCTCCTTATCCAAATAATCAGATACATAAGATTGTTTTTCGCTCTCTGTCACTACATCGACAGGGTAGCCCGAGGCTTCCTGTTTTAGTTTGAGGAACGTTTTGACATAGTCTCTGAACAATGTGTCAGATGTGTCTGGAAAATGCCAGATCTCGTGTATTTTCACCACGCGATAGCCGCGTTGAATAGCTTTCTCGAGCTCGACGCTGACCCATGTCCCCGTGATAGCACGAAGATCATCGCCGTGAGTGCATTGTGTGTCGTGGATCTGATGCTCGGCACATGATCTGCAAAGAGGGAACATCAACTTCCCTCCGCACCTGTAAGGTAAAACTGGATGGTACAGTCCACGCGGAGGGAGAACTATTGCTTTTATGAGACCAAAATAATTCTCTATCGGCTCAAAATCCTTGAAAAGAATTTTGGGGTGGCCTATAGGATAGGTTTTAGTAGACTGAACGTACGGATAGAGAGAAGTGAAATCAAAATAATCGATTCTCTCATCTTCAGCTACTCTGTGATAGAGTTTGAACGCATTGGTTCTTCCCCCATAAAGCACGTCACGTGGGTAGAGCCGGCTGGGTGCCTCGTACATACGTGTGAACTGTATGACGTCAGGGTCTCTTTGTTTCAGCCCATCCCATTCACACTCCCACATAGTGATGACTATAAACTCTCCATAAACCATAAACTCATGCCATAAACTCTCCGGAGACTCTCCAACTTGCTCTCACACTGTCTCCTTAGATCACCAAAAGAGACTTTTGATAACGGATTTATTTCGTATGATTTAAAGCGACAATAATGTCCGTGAAAAAAGCAACCCAGGTACTCTAGAGCTGTTTTAATACCGTCAGAAGTTTCATAATATCCGTCAATATGATATGGCCCAACCTGCCGCTCGCCATAATTTAATGCGTGCTGTACCTCCACGTTTTGACTCGTTTTGACATACTCAAGCCATTCGATGGATGCGTTTGAAAATGTCTTATGCTGATTAATATAGGCGTGACTATGTGTCAGGGCTAATGTGTCACGCGAAAGGAAATTTGTTTTGAAAGTTTTCATACACACGCCGGGTAATGTAATTGATCTAAAAAATTGCCACGAAACGATGAAACGTAGTTGTCACGGCCTACAGTGTTTTTCCACCAGGTGGCGTTGTTCCATGTTCTAGAGTGAGCGTCAGGAACAGGTGTGCTGCATTACCGGTGATTGCGCTTGAGTCAAGAGATCGCGAGTACAAAAGGAATGGCGGAGTTGGACTGGGGGCGTTCATCTTTTCCTCTTCAGTTCCAGATTGTTTTTCTTTTCTTTATTTTTACTGAGTTATTCTACTATTACTGTGACTTATTTTCTATTAAATGTTTATTTGTTAAATTGAGTTCCATGGGTGTCCTCCCCTTGTCTTATGTTGCTTCACCTTGAGCCAGGTGGACGTAACAGTAGTTTAAACGTAGTATCATACATATATAGAATTCTACAGCCCTGGAGAATGAGTTTTGGAGATAAGCCCTCTCCAACAAGATAATTGACAATTAAATAGTTATCAAACCCTGATGAATTGTGAGCTATAAATGTATATCCTTCATATTTCGGTCGTCTATAATGTCTAATTAGAGCAGCGACGCAGTCTTGCCCTCCGGCTTCAAACGTCTCTCCTCCCTGACTGATAGCACAAACATAATTTGCTATATGTTTTCCATCTTGAACGAATGTTTCAAAATCATAATAAATGTATTTTTCATTGTACTGTTCAGGTTTTAGAGGTTGAATGTAGCACTCGTGAGTGCCTTCACTCGCCAAAATTTCACAACAATGTATGCAATACTCTGGAGAGCATTTATGAGGTTTTTTATTTTTTTCATCATCATGGGAGGGTCTATACACGACGTGGCATTTTGAACAAAATTTCACAGATTTACACTGAGATCTTTCATCGCGGGCCTGTGGTTTTTTATGTGATTCGTAACAAAAACTGTTTTTACAGAATCTCAGGCATTCTGCACATTGTCTTCTTCTGGTCGTATACGAACGACACTCGGATGTCATACATATTTTACAAACGAACTGACACTCGTGTGTTTTTCTGTCTTTATGGCCTCTAAAACAGTACTTGCAGACGTACGACGCTCCTATAAATCCGGTTAAATTTTTTATGAGATGAAAATGTCCCTCGTGCAGAAATAGACTGTTTTTGCATGTAATTCGTCTGTGTTTTTGTGTACCACCAGCGCCCCAGAAAAATCCCAGTAAAAAACTAAAATTGTTATGTCTAATTTATCTTCAAAAACAGATAAATTGTGAAGACCTATCTGCTCGTCTGTCTTAAACCCACATCCTGTGTGAATGTCCATCGCAGGTGCGTCTAATTCTTGATCTGTGAATTTGGGATTGAGGAAATATGCTAGACAGTAACTCAAACACATTTCGTTATCGATATTAATCGGACTAAATAAATGCATTTTATTCCTACTAATACTCTCGCTGATAGCTACGTCAGTAATCTTCCTCCTCGGTCCGCCCCCTGTTTTATCTCGCACGATCGATATCTGTAATCTTAAAGTTGCATCACCGGCCACATCATTATTACTCTGGGCAGCTTGTTCAATCTGATTTATGAATAATGAAGGGTCATGGTTATTATCGGGAGTTAATACTGCATTTACAGACCCCGGTAAACTCTCGCCAGCAAGTGCTATGTTTATGAAACCTCTTTCACCAGCCAACTGTTGTGAAAAGACAATCGTATCGTTAAGAATGGTATGAAGATGTGAATTATATTCTATAAAGTCAGTGGTCTGTATTTGACTGAGATCTAACAATCTCTGTAACTCTACATCATTAAAACGCAGGCGTGGTGTTATTGTGAAGTCACCTATAACACCGCCTGAAGTCATTAGCGCATCTATCTCCGTACGACTTAACTCCGTGGGTTGCCTTTCACCTCCCTCCATCCCACCTGTTTGTACACTCTCATCTGCATCATTCAGTGCTATCCAATCTTGTTGTTCGGATATAATATTATCCAATCTTTCCGTATTAGACAAATCATCAGTATCTAAAGCTCTCAATTGTTGATGTATCAGGAGCTGCAACCTCTCGTCATTCTCATCAGCAGGTCTTAATCTCGACCGAATTATTTGATCAGACTCTGACTCCACTCTTACTCTTTTAGAAGACATTTTAATTGTATGAAACAGAACAGTAAATATAAAACACAATGTTACTAACGTGTATAACAAAATTACATAAAATTAGATAAAACAATAATAGAGAAAATAATAGAGAAAATAACACCCAAACGAATTTAAAAACAAATAATAGAGAAAAATAAATAAAAATCAATAACAGAAAAAAATTATTAAAAACAATAATATCCAAAACACTTATGAAGGTCTAGTCGCCGACTGTCTCTGGATAATATTTAATCTTTCAGAGACTAGTGCCAGCGCTGTGATCAGCATCAATTGATCGTTTCTCACCTCTGATAACTCTCGTTGAGCTGATGACAGATCATTTCGTAATTGTCTATTTTCTTCAGGCAGACGGGCTTGACCGTTGGATAAGTATTCGACCACACTTCTTAAGTCGGCGCTGTGCTGAGTCTGTGTGTCAATTACTCTGTGTAGAAGCTCCACAGTACCCCTCTGGCCTTCTTCAACAATATCTGCCGTTTGGTGATAGCTGAGAGATTTCCAAAACACGTTGAAAGTTTCTGTTTGCTGCGCGCAAAGTGGCGTAACTCAAACCTTGTAGTTCTCCAACGTTAAACAGAGGTCTGAAGGGATGGTCATTTCGTTCATCTACCTCGCTGCTATCGGACGAATCCCGTTCAGAATTTATAGTATTTAGAACCGAAGCTTGAGATTCTAAAAAATCCTGTAAACCATTTTCGTTTTCGTCTTGGTTGTCTTCTAGAGTAAAAAAACACACCAAAAAAAAACATAATTAATTTATTTAATTACTGGATTTTATTTAATATAGATAACATATAATGAAACAAGAAATATATCTTACCGTCTTCCGAAGAAATCGGACTCTCATGAGAATATTTCTCGAATCGTTTCTTACAAGAAGATGTAGACGTAACAAATGGACTCTCAGGGGTTTCTTCTAAAAAAACAATATTATATTATTTAAAAATTCAATGAATAAAAATATTATGATTAGACAAAAATACTTTTTTTTACTTACTGTCATCCGGATAGTTTAATCCTTCTCCATAAATTTCCCTCAACCGTTTAACTCCTCTATGTGACCCGTTGTTTGTGGAAGCAGTATCTGTGTGTTCCACCTGTTGATCGCGCGGGGTGGGGCATGGTGTCACGTCTTCGTACACCTCATAGGCTGGAGTTCGAGTAGTAGCCAATGGGCACATTGCTTGGTCCGGCGGGTGCATGATGGCTTGGGGGAGTATATCGCCTGTGATTTCTGTTGAAATATAGATACATAAGAGTTGAGTTGAGTTTTCTTCAGAAAAAAGAAAAAAATATAATTAGAAGGCATTGCAAAATATATTCCATACCCTCTAAAAAATCATCGAGCGATACGCCGTCGGGAAATGATGCGTCATCTACGAATAAAAAAAAAACATTTATTAAGATATCTTTTCAATTTGTATAATTTATAATTTATGTTGAAAAAATACTTACATAGATCATTCAGAACTTTCGCTAGATCGGCATCAAAATATTCCTCCGGTAAAGCCTCTTCTCCTTCATGATGATTTGAAGACATGATGTAGATTAAGAGTAGCCTAAGTTAGCGTATTCTGTCCTCACTCCTTCGGTGTTAAAGGTATGAATGAATTCTCCTTCTTTTAAACCTTTGTACGAAGTGTTTAAAAAACAAATTTTTCCCGCTTCATTTTCAAAATGATTCACCTTTAATGCAGTGTGAATTCAACATCGTGATCGAACGAGTAGTAAAAACATGTGTTTGTTGAGATACCAGCTTAATAAAAACTAATTATCGTAATAAAAACACAAAATCGAACGCTATCCCGGAGCTAGGCTTACTCAGTCACGACAAAGGCCTGTGTGTGTGTGTGTGTGTGTGTGTGTGTGTGTGTGTGTGTGTGTGTGTGTGTACGTGTGTAGGGATTTCGTGTTATAGTTGAGATGAGATTAAAACTATATGGTCTAAAGTTTTAAATATAGACCAACTTTATCTCCGATCTTTAGACAATAATCAGAAGTACCATTTCAACGCGTCCTTTTTTTTTATGCAGGCCTGCTGGAGAGATGGGGGATATCGCATGGGAGGGGGGGAATTCCCCCTGAGTGATGTCATCACCGTCATTTTTTACGTATCCCCTTAAATTTGAATTAACCTCTCAGCTTTGAGAGGGGAGTGTTAGTGGGTGTGGTCTGTTTGAGCCAGTGCATCCTGTTTGACCGATCATTTCTCAGTTAAACTTTGAAGCGAGTAGACGCGTTTTTATCCACGGAGAACCAAAGGTAATTTAGTTTTTCCCACGGTGGTCACGTGGTGTGGGCGGGGTAGGGGAGGAGTCTGCGTGGGTCTCCCTACAGGCTCCCCACAACGTCATTCGATTCACAACTCCGCCAAGAGCAGACGCAGGTTTTTACTTTGGTCCATGAGAGCTGAAGGAGACACTTTTGTGTATATTTAAAACGACCGGTATGTTAAAAAAACTTAGTCTTTTTAACAATGTTTTTTAAACTAGTTTGTGTTTTATGTAACAGTTTTAAACTAATTTTGTGTTTTATGTAAAATGCAATAGTTTTTTTTCAAATCTGAATGGACACATTTGCTTTTGTGTAAATTATTGATTTCTTTACATCTTTAAAATGTCTTGACATCTTAAAATAACACTAACTCTTTTTTTGAACAACTTTTAGAGAAAAAATGCAATTTAAACTTATCAATGCTTTAACGTTTTAAAAGTGATAAAAGATTTCACATGTAATGAAATTACGTCTTCTTTAATAAAATAAAAAACACTGATATCATCTCTGACTCTGTCTTTATTATACATTTCTTTAAAAAAGTTAACATCACTTAGAACTTCTGTGCGTTGGGGAAATTTTCCCACGCTTCAGATGTTCAAACCATAAGGGGCGTTACACATCTCCAATTTTCCCATGGTGTACATACACCACCCATAAGCTACCGTGGAAAAAATCCTACGGTCAAAAGGGGCGTGGCTTAGAGGGCAATAAACCTGTCAGTTTGATGGTTGCTGCCCTCTACTCTCTCTGATGTCAAAACATAGCAGATGTAAACCTGGTAAGCACTTCTTGATAATCTAAATATTGTTGCCATGGCAATACATCAAACTATAATTTTCTTTTTCAATGCTTTTGAGACTCTTACAATGTACAAATTACATGAAACTCGACATACACATCAGACATGCTATCCAGTAGTTATGGGCAAAGACTTAAAAACGGGCGTTCAGGGGCTCAGTAGCGCCATCTTTGGACAAAAGTGGTGCTATCTTTTGACAAAAGTGGGGGGGTTAGTTTTATTTACAGTCACCAAATTCGGTATATATATATTGTTCTCTTTGAGCGGGACAACTTTCTAATTTACAGTCATTAGCTCCAAACAACAAGAAATCAGATATTTAGGGCCTGAGGTGTGAGGACCGTATTGTAATTGCTCAGCCCATCATTCTTCTCATCCCAAGTGAATTGCATTTTTGAGGGCCTAAACATGCTTGAAACTCATGAAACTTTGCACACACATCAGAAGTGGTGAAAATGAACATCTGATATGGGTTTCAGAATTAGGCATGGCAAAATGGCTCGATAGCGCCACATACAAAATTTCAACTAAGCACCATTCATGCTACGTTTCATATATTAGTATGAAAATTCGATAGACGCATTCAACAGCCCAATACCTACAATAAAGTCCCTGGGCGTCAAATCTGGAAAACCAACAGGAAGTGAGATATTTAGAATTTTCTTTTCTAAATTGGTGCATTTTTTTTGCCATTGCCAGACGTTGTACTTTAACAAATTCCTCCTAGACATTTAATCAGATCAACATCACATTTGCACTGTCTAATCTAAAGGCTTTTGCAAAGTTAAATTGCGAAGATCTTGAGTTTTCGCTGAAGGGCGTGTCCGTGGCGGCCTCACAAATTTTGATGTTTCGCCATGACACAGGAAGCTGTTGAAACTCGGGCATACAATGTCTGATCTAACCGAAACTTCACATGTTTGATAAGAGTCCTGGCTTGAAGACATCTACATGCCAATATTCAAAGTTATAGTGCCACCAACTGGCAGCAGGAAGTGTGTCACTTTCAAAAATGCTTTAAATCACTGTCTTATTTTCACATCAGTATAATGGCAAAACATGGCAGATATAGACATATGAATGGATTCCTGATATTTTAAATATTGTTGCCATGGCAACATGTCAAAGTTTAATAATCTATTCGGGTGTTTTTGACACTGTTAGCATGCTTGAAATTGCATGAAACTCGACAGACACATCAGAGATGCCGTCCAGAAGATGTGGGCAAAGACTTAGAAACGGGCGTTGTGGAGGGGCTCAGTAGCGCCATCTTTTGACAAAAGTGGGGGGTTAGTTTTATCTACAGTCATAAAACTCTGTATACACTCACCTAAAGGATTATTTGGAACACCATACTAATACTGTGTTTAACCCCCTTTCACCTTCAGAACTGCCTTAATTCTACTTGGCATTGATTCAACAAGGTGCTGAAAGCATTCTTTAGAAATGTTGGCCCATATTGATAGGATAGCATCTTGCAGTTGATGGAGATTGGTGGGATGCACATCCAGGACACGAAGCTCCCGTTCCACCACATCCCAAAGATGCTCTATTGGGTTGAGATCTGGTGACGGTGGGGGCCATTTTAGTACAGTGAACTCATTGTCATGTTCAAGAAACCAATTTGAAATGATTCGAGCTTTCTGACATGGTGCATTATCCTGCTGGAAGTAGCCATCAGAGGATGGGTACATGGTGGTCATAAAGGGATGGACATGGTCAGAAACAATGCTCAGGTAGGCCGTGGCATTTTAATGATGCCCAATTGGCACTAAGGGGCCTAAAGTGTGCCACGAAAACATCCCCCACACCATTACACCACCACCACCAGCCTGCACAGTGGTAACAAGGCATGATGGATCCATGTTCTCATTCAGTTTATGCCAAATTCTGACTCTACCATCTAAATGTCTCAACAGAAATCAAGACTCATCAGACCAGGCAACATTTTTCCAGTCTTCAACTGTCCAATTTTGGTGAGCTTGTGCAAATTGTGTAGAAGATTTTATTTATTTAGAAATTAGCAGTTTAAGGCTAATTCAAAGACACTATTATGTTCAACTGTGTGCTGAGTGTGTATTGACTTTGAGAAGGTCCTTTAGAATGACAAGCATAGGATTTGTGTCCTCCAGAAAAAGAACTTGGAATGGGGTGATATGTGAGCCAGGGTGTTACCATAATAGGAAGACAACTATGGTATATATGTGACAGAAAGTCCAAGGAGGGGAGCGGTCCTTGCAAGCACCCTCAGGCTTTGTTGTGTGGTTGGTGTGAATAAAGCCTTTGCGAAGTAATTTTTATGGAAAGAGAATTCTTCAACAATTGTAGCCTCTTTTTCCTATTTGTAGTGGAGATGAGTGGTACCCGGTGGGGTCTTCTGCTGTTGTAGCCCATCCGCCTCAAGGTTGTGCGTGTTGTGGCTTCACAAATGCTTTGCTGCATACCTCGGTTGTAACGAGTGGTTATTTCAGTCAAAGTTGCTCTCCTATCAGCTTGAATCAGTCGGCCCATTCTCCTCTGTCCTCTAGTATCAACAAGGCATTTTCGCCCATAGGACTGCCGCATACTGGATGTTTTTCCCTTTTCACACCATTCTTTGTAAACCATAGAAATGGTTGTGCGTGAAAATCACAGTAACTGAGCAGATTGTGAAATACTCAGATCGGCCCGTCTGGCACCAACAACCATGCCACGCTCAAAATTGCTTAACCCTTAATTGTCCCTCAAGTAGGGTTTACGTTTGAGTCCCTTGGGGTCAGATAGACCCCAAACTTTTACAGAGCGATTGCATAAGGAAATATAATTTTTTTACATGGAAAACTATATATCATTTTTTTTATTTACTTCTCAACTATACATTTATGCTGTGTTTTTGTGGGTATTTGGTAGTTTTTTACCTATTTACTGCACAAATACTTAACTATGTCATAAATTGGCTCATTAAAAATGATCTTTTTATGAAAAAATCACTTGAATGATGATCTTAAATAAATATAAATAGTTTTTGGACATTGCTCTATGTGTTAAGGATAGAATACCGCCATCTGTAGGTTTGCGGAAAAACGTTAGGAATTATAGTTAAAGAGAAAGAGAGTGCAATGACCACATTATCCAATAGAGGTCCATAGGGAAGTTATGCAAAAGTTAAGCTGCCTTTCATCTTTCTTTTATTTGCCCTTTTCCCTCTCTTTCTCATGATTGTTCCATGTTGCATTTGAGCTCTTGTATTTGTCCTTCATTTATGTATGGAATTTTTTCAGATTTATGCCAGTTTTGTTGATTTTATTTGCCAGTTTCTATAAAAATGCTCTCTGTTGCAGTCACACACATGTGTGTGTTTGTGTGTGCGTGTGTGTATGAGACAGAAAGTTCGTTCCACTTTGTGTTTATGCTCTAGGACCATATCTTGATATAAATGTAGACATTTTTTTAGATTTATACTGGATTTAGTTGACTTTTTTTTTCAAAAAAAGTGAAAAAAAGCATTTTTTACTTTTTCCCATTCATTGCCAAAATCCAAAAAAATGCTCCAGACACCTGTGTTGTGTGTGTGTGTGTGTGTGTGTGTGTGTGTGTGTGTGTGTGTGTGTGTGTGTGTGTGTGTGTGTGTGTGTGTGTGAGTGAACATGCTTGTTCCATATTGCATTTGTGCTCTAGTATTAGTACTTCATTTATGTATGAAAATCTTTTAGATTTATGCCAGTTTTGTTGATTTTATTTGCCAATTTCAATAAAAATACTCTCTGTTGCAGTCACACACATGTGTGTGTTTGTGTGTGTGTGTACGTGTGTGTGTATGAGATAGAAAGTTCGCTCTACTTTGTGTTTATGCTCTAGGACCAGACCTTGATATAAATGTGGAAATTTTCAGATTTATACTGGATTTAGTTAATTTTTATTTACAAAAAAAGTGATTTTTTTTTTTTTTTTTTTTTACACTTTCCCATTCATTTTCAATGTGGGGTCAACCTGACCCCGAGGGACTTAAACGGTAAATTTTTTTTTACACACCTTTAGAACAACCAAATCAAGCCCAGATTTTGTGTGCATGTTTAGATAGATTATTTAGGAAAAATTCACAGAGTCTCATGGCCCTGAGATGAAGAGAACACTTTTTAAAAATGGAGGAAAAGTCCAGTGGGGTCAGCTGGACCCCAAGGGACGATTAAGGGTTAAATCAACTTTCTTTCCCATTCTGACATTCAGTTTGGAGTTCAGGAGATTTTCTTGACCAGGACCACACCCCTAAATGCATTGAAGCAACCGCCATGTAATTGGTTGATTAGATAATTGCATTAATGAGAAATTGAACAGGGGTTCCTAATAATCCTTTAGGTGAGTGTATATATTGTATTCTTCGAGCCGGACAACTTTCTAATTTACAGTCATTAGCTCCGACCAACAGGAAGTGAGATATTTTGCTTTTAATGTTAAATTTTGGAATAAAAAGGCTCTGAGTTTTTATAAACTCCTCGTAGGAGATGCATGGAATCAACACCAAACTCGGTCAACATGAAACAAAGACACTGAAGATGCTATATTGATAACGATTATAGGATATCTCAAACAGTGCTGCTATGGCGAGGGATTAAATAAGAACAAAAAAGGGAAACAGAAATTGTCTCATATTTTGTAAAATCATAATTCGATTTAAATTAAATTAATATTGTATGTTCAGTAATTTAACCTGGATGAATTTAAAATGAATGTACTATTTTTCAGATCAATATATTTATTTCTTTAAAATATTTCTTCTGCATTTCACTGTGCCTCTCTCTGTCTGTCCTACTCCTCACCCTCACTCTCTCAGGCTCACTGTGTGTGTGTGTGTGTGTGTGTGTGTGTGTGTGTGTGTGTGTGTGTGTGTGTGTGTGTGTGTGTGTGTGTGTGTGTGTGTGTGTGTTTGTGTGTGGTGTGGGGGGATGGGGTGGGGTGTCCTCTCTCTCTCTCTCTCTCTCTCTCTCTCTCTCTCTCTCTCTCTCTCTCTCTCCTCTCCCACTATGTGTGTGTGTGTGTGTGTGTCACTTTCTCTCTTGATGGTGATAATTCAACCCTTTCATATCATAGGCTATCACAAGGCTACATAGGCTACTCGCCTTCTGGACTTACAAAATTTTGAGCCTCAAAAGATAACTTTGCACATATTTGAAAGTGACCTATTAGATCCTATGACATTAAAATTAATCTATATTTAAATTACATCATGGGGGTGGCTTAATGGCACCAGCTGCTGCGGTAAATGTGGCATATTAGAGTGTTTAAAATACTCTCCTTTTTAAATGCCTATTGCGTGCCGTGCACAGTTAAACTGATGCCACCAAAGATGTTCAGTGATTGTATATCAAGAGCAGGGACATTTGTGTTTATTTTGTTTGTGATTTTTAACGGAATGAATAAAGAGTCTCCGCAACAGTTAGCGATAGATTGAAGCACTTGTCTGTGCATGAGCCACCGCCACTGATAACAGCAGCAACGAGCACTCAGCATGATTTCAAAAACACATTCCAGTGACAGATCATCTCTTATTTAACTGTGCTAGTCAACTAGAGATGTTTAATTTGTATTAGATACATCTGTACTGTCTGCAAGATGGTTCAAAAAGTGGTGGGGACAATGCCAACCCTGGCAAAAAGAGGTGTGGGGGGGGGGGGTTGTTTTGGGACATCTCAGAGATACCATACTGTGAGCTTTATTTAAAAAAATCTCAGAACCCCACGTCAGGGTGGTTTTGACTAATCTTAGGGGTTGCTCAAACAAAATGAGTTATTGTGGTCAAAAACAGCTAAAACACAGTGGAATGAAATAGAAAACAAAGGTTTGGGTTAATAACCAAGATGGGTTATTAACAGTTGAAATAGATACTGCAAAAATTTACATTCTGTCATTATTTACTTATTCTCATGATGTACCTGTATATACATATATATATATACACATATATATATATATATATATATATATATATATATATATATATATATATATATATATATATATATATATATATATATATATGTATATATCGTCGCTGCCCGATGAAACTCACGTATGTCCAAAACGGTTACTTTTCAGGAAGTGAAAAAAACACCGTATTTCCAAAACAGTTGAATGTACGGCATCTTTACATGTAACCATATTCTTGCCAGTGTAATGATATAATCCACATTTGACCAAAATTGAGTTTAAATGGACATACGTGCATATTTTACAGTAACGGTGGTCGATACGCGTTCTTCCGATCATTAATTAGAATGGCCAAGTCGCGTTTCATATTGACAGAGGAATACGTGCTGGACATTCTTAGCCTCTGGCAAGCGGTGATAGCAGTATGAGTGAGGCATGTTCTAGTGACAATCATGACAGTAGCATTACAGGCTATAATTTGATCAGTTTGACTAAGAAAAAAAAAGTTTGAATCTTATCAATGAGACCGAGTTTATTTACATACTAGCAAGCAAACTAATCTGTGAAGAACTAGATTAGAACTAAACTGTGGAGAGCTTCAATGTCGTACTTTCGGCTATCCAGTGCTGAGCTTTGATGAAACTTCATGAGACCGGCGAGACCGGCGAGATGCTTCCACAGGGCGGAAGATACGCGGCGTGATTGACAGCTTTGACACCAAATGGATATACGGGAAAATCAGATGACATGATTTCACAACTTTTCATTGGCCATTTAGATATGTGAAGCATACTGTATACAGAAATGAACCTGGACATTCAATCCGTCGAAAAATCTCAAAATCGGCAAAATGGACATACGTGTTTTTCATCGGACAGCGACGATATATATATATATATATATATATATATATATATATATATATATATATATATATATATATATATATATATATATATATATATATATATATATATATTAGGGATGCAACAATACAGTTAGTCCACGTTTCAATACATACCTTGGTTTTTTAACCACGGTTTTCGGTTCGGTTCGGTTATGATGGCTTGTCACATTAGGTTTTGCTATTCGACAGGAACAGCAAGGGGTTAAGGAGAAAAAATACTATTTTGCAATACTCTTTCTTTATTTGACTTAAAAGACTTGAACAACCTTACTTAAACTTTGAACTTTACTTAAAGGTCCCATGGCATGAAATTGTCATTTCATTGAGGTTTTTCAACATTAATATGAGTTCCCCTAGCCTGAATATTGTCCCCAAGTGGCTAGAAATGTTGATCGTTGTAAACCAAGTTTTGGGTGTCTCTCTCTGCCTTTGAGAAAATGACAGCTCAGACTAGTCAATCTTGAAGTCTCCTGTTATGACGTCAAAACAGGAACGGTTACCTCCCTTTCCTCCGCCCAGAGAATTTGGCACGCCCATGCAAGCGCTATATTTGTCCTCGAGAGATCATGGCTTGTGAACAAGTGAATGCTGGCAGTTTCTCAGTGTTTGGATGTATAAATGAAAACAGAAGTCTTTTTTCAGTTCCTTCTGATCTGTCATCAGTGATTTCTGATGTGTAGCTAATTATTCAAGTTCACACAGAGCTTTATTATTCGTGCTGTGGCTTCTCTCTCTCTCCCACAACAGAACGGTGTTTTCTATCTTGTGAGTCAGTGTTTTTGTACGTCCTCATCACGTCTATCTGTTCTACAATGTGCATACAGTCATGAGTTTCTGCTCAACATCGGCAGACTCACATCTCTTTAGAGATAAACCTCACAGACGCCGAGGCTCGGCTGCACTGACTGGTCTGCCTTCAACATCACTGACCCCCAGTACTGCATCTGGCCCACAGCGGAGGCGCCATACACGGCGCGAGATTAAGCAGAAGGGGGGTAAGCATGAGCGTACCCGGGCTAGCCAGCCTAGCCCACAATAAACTGGATTACATTCGATTACTGCTGTTGTGTTTTTGTTTGCGCTGTGTACTCAATGCGCGTCACTGACGATTTTCATATGATAGGAAAATATCTAAAAATAATGCTATAATCGACACTTACTCGTAACTCCTTCATCTTGACAGCTGTAATGGTACATTGCATGTGTTAAAAAGTTGGTAGAATAAGGATGAAGACGGACTCGGCGTGACTGGGACTCGTGTTTATTCAGAACTCTCGGATACAAACAAAATATACTCGCGCAGACAGCGCTCTCATAACTCAGTAGTTACTATAAATAACTTTGTTAGCAATCTCTCCGTCTCTGGTCCGTGATGTCCGGTTCGCGAATGAATCATTCTTTTGAACCGGTTCTTTTTAGTGAACCGAACCAGTTCACCAAATAGGACTGAATTGTTCTAAACTGTTCACGTCTCCAGTCAGCGCTGATCCATAATTTACTAGAGTTAGTAACTTTCTGACATGAGTGACAGCCCCTCCGACTAGAAATAAATGAATAACCTGTAGTATATGCTAGTAACTAAAACAGTTCACTGAACTGAGACGTACTGACAGAGCTGATGAGAAGTGAACTCAGGTCCAGCCGTCTCTCTGGCAGCAGATCTCTGGCAGATCTCTCCCCTCCGCTACAAGATCTGATACTCATTCAAATGAAAAGATGTCAGCCAATCACAACAGTGGGCGTTTTTACTGAAGTCTCACAGCAGACATGCCCCTTGAAACAGGACATTCAGCCAGAGGGCAAACATCAGTATAGAAAAAATGCCTTAAATTATGACATTTTATGATGTAAAAATCATACTAATAATATAAGTACACCTCAGGAAACATTATAAAATAATAGAAAAATGCCATGCCATGGAACCTTTAAAAAAACCCTTGTACACATTCCAAGTGTATTGTATAATATAAAATAAATATATATAAAGATTTACACTGGCTGTACAGCAGCATTTAAGTATGAAATTGAAATTGTAAAAATAAAACACTACATAAACTTCACTATAAAATATACATTGATTCTTATTAAAGCTACTGTATTAAAGTTTTTCAGTCAAGAGCAGTGAGTGATTTTCTTTTTGTCTTTTGTTGTTTTATTAACCACTAAAGGAATAGTTCACTCAAAAATTCTGTCATCGATTACTCATGCTCAAGTTGTTTTAAACCTGAATTAAGTTCTTTCTTCTGTTGGACATTACCAGAGGTGGGTAGAGTAGCCAAAATCTGTACTCAAGTAAAAGTACAAGTACTTACGGAAATATTTACTCAAGTAAAAGTAAAAGTAGCAATCGTAATATTTACTTGAGTAAGAGTAAAAAAGTATTCGATGAGAAAACTACTCAAGTAGTTAGTTACTAGTTACTTTCAATCTGATTGATAAGAAGCGAAAACCCTACTTGGAGAGCTTTCACACACCTCTCTGTAACACTTTACAATAAGGTTGTATTAGATAACATTAGTTAATGTATTATAAGATGAACTAACCATGAACAACACCTCTGTTCAGCATTAGTTAATATTTTTCAACGTTAGTTCATAAAAATCCAGCTGTTCATGGTTTATTCATGTTAGCTCACAGTGCATTGACTAATGTTAACAATATTTGAATAATGCATTAGTAAATGTTTAAATTAACATAAAGATAAATAAGTGCTTTATAAGTGCAGTTCATTATTAGTTCATGTTAACTAATGTAAGCTAATGAACCTTTTATATATATATATATATATATATATATATATATATATATATATATATATATATATATATATATATATATATATGTATATATATATATATATATATATATATATATATATATATATATATATATATATATATATATATATATATATGTATATATACATGTGTGTGTGTGTGTGTGTGTGTGTGTGTGTGTGTGTGTGTGTGTGTGTGTGTGTGTGTGTGTGTGTGTGTGTGTGATTAATGGTTAAACAGTGTAAATTAATGGTGTGCTGGGCTAACTAGAGCTCTTCTTAAAACATACTTTGTTCTTATATTTTTATAGGCTATTCTTTAAGTAGGAATAAAATACAATACCGTTTTTATTTGTATGCATTTTCTACACTTCAGACAGGTGTCTGTCCGGATTTGTGTATAAATGCAAGACGTCACATTAGGCTGTTCAATTTGTTTCGTTTTGTGAAGAAAAGGATATGTAAATGTGAAGATGTGAACGTTTGTTCGTGGACGTGTGTTGTTTGGAGGATTCAAACGATTTGTCATTGCTTACACGAGCGCATATGAGGAAAACACTGGGACAGTGTGTGAAATAGTATTATAATAAGGGAAAATTCCCATAGTTACCAAATGACCGTTAATAGTGTTCAAATATAGGCATGATTGTGACACTTACCGCTACATGTTCTTTTCAGGGTGGAATTCTTGTATGCTGAGAGATGTCAGTTCGTTTTGGTGCTCACAACATGCATCGCATTATGAAACTATTATTTTTGACATCTTGGAGTGAAAACATAGACTGAACTTGAGGCCACGGGCAATCTGCCTCCCGTCACACACATCTTCCTCTGCTTCGGCCATCATCTTCCGACTAAACGCGCGCTAATTATAAGCGGGTGATGCGTAGCAACCTCTCGCGAAGCAGCCTCTCCAACGTTTCGCGAGACTTGCGAAAGTCATATGAACTTATTTTAATATATATATTATAATTATTACCATTTGACAGTAACGGAGGAACGCCACCGAATGTAACTAAGTAAAAGTACAGTTTTTTCACAAAAAATCTACTTGAGTAAGAGTAAAAGTACCCATCTTTAAATCTACTCTAAAAGTACAAGTTACCCAAAATATTTACTCAAGTAAATGTAACGAAGTAAATGTAATTCGTTACTACCCACCTCTGGACATTACATATATTTTGAAGAATGTTGGATACCAACCAGTTGCTGGACCCCATTGTCTGGTATTCAACTGTCTGTTTTCAACAGAAGAAATGAATACAGGTTTCGAACAACATTAGAGTGAGTAAATAATGACATAATTTTAGAGAGAACTGCCCCTTTAAGGACAAGTGGCAGCATGTTCACTAGGCTGCGCTGCTGGCAATTTAAGACCTGCATGCATCTAATATACAGACACACGCCTGTTTTACTTTCACTTTAGACATAACCGACTGTGTTTATGTTAACCTTGTGTGTTTTTGACAGTATTAGCGCAGTAAGACTACTTAGTCCAGTAATCACGTGTTTGACAGGCTTTTAGTGCTCGCTCTCAGAAAAGCACATGTTAAAACAATGTATAAGCACGCAAATTAAATGTTTAACCGGCAAGGCTTTAAAACACATGCAAATAGTTAACTTCCGTGATTGTGAATAACTATAGTGTTCCGTGAGTATAACTCTACCACTAACATGTGATGTGAATGTATGTCGCGTTGTTCAGTATATTGGGATGGAGGCAAATGATAGAATGTGTAGAAAAATAATGAATTAAATGCGAAACCAAAGAACACGCAATTCACAAGGGAGTATTGAACCGTGAATGCTGTACCGAACGGTTCAATGTTATATTGAGAATTGTGGCATTCCTAATATATATATATGTGATATATATATATATATATATATATATATATATATATATATATATATATATATATATATATATATATTTTTTTTTTTTTTTTTTTTTTTTTAAGGCATCTGAAATAATAAACTAAGAGCAATGTTGTCAAAAATATAGATTTTTCGATACATATCGATACTGAAATATCTGAAACGCTTCCAATATCAGCAGAATAGATACACAATATCAGCTGTGCTTTCTCTCTCACATCTCTCCTACAGTGAGTTGACACACAAACCCGCCTCTTCTCACTCACTCATTTCTTTTGCTCCGTATGAATATTGTTGTTGTAACAGGGCTTGAATTTAAGCGCGTATTGCACCAAATTTTACTCATTCCCCCAGATTTTGTGCTCACATCCAAAGTGTGCGCACATAAAACCGCCTCTCAGTACTAAATGTAAATTCGAATGTAAATGTAAATCCGATTCCAACGGATCATCTGCTTTGATCTGTTACGACAGCAAAACACTTCTGGAAATTGGTTACCGCTACACTGACCTGTTTCAGGACACTTTCTCCAATCTTCCATCTGAGATTCGCCGGGACGCCGAGTTGAACAATGGCCACTCGAGTCGACGGCGAAGATTCAAAAAACACCGCGGGAAACGCGCTGGGATCCGCAACAGACTGAGAAAAAGAGCATTCAGTCCTCCTCTCCCGAGCATTTTGCTCGCAAATGTCCAATCCTTGGAGAATAAGATGGACGATCTTAGAGCCAGGATAAGTTTTCAACGGGACATGAGAGACTGCAACATCTATTGTCTGTCCGAAACATGGCTCACGCCAGCGGTCCCGGATACAGCCGTGACGCCGTCCGAGAACTTCTCTGTTTTTCGGATGGACAGAACAGCCGAGGCCGGGAAATCTAAAGGCGGTGGAGTGTGTTTCATGATAAACAAGAAATGGTGCGATCCTAGGAACATCTCCATTCTTTCGCGATCCTGCTCGCCTCACTTGGAACATTTAACTATCATGTGCCGGCCTTTCTACCTACCGAGGGAGTTTTCCTCGGTCATCTCCACTGCCGTTTATATTCCACCACAAGCAGACACGGGGCTGGCTTTATCTGCCCTCCATGATGTGACCAGCGGCTTCATAAACAAACACCCCGACGCGGCTTTCATCGTCGCGGGTGATTTTAACAAAGCAAACCTAAAGAAAGTATTGCCAAACTTTCACCAGCATGTCTCCTGTCCCACACGAGGAGCAAACACACTGGATCATTGCTACTCTCCGTTTAAGAACGCCTACAAAGCTCGTTCACAGCCAGCTTTTGGCAAATCGGACCATGCCGCCATTTTCCTCACACTGGAATATAAACAAAGGCTCGTTCAAGAGCCCCCGGTGAGGAGGGAAGTCAAACGCTGGTCATCCCATTCAGAGATCACGCTACAGGCAGCTCTTGATGACGTCGACTGGGACATGTTCCGCGCGAGTTCTGAAGACGTCAGCGAGTTCACAGAAGTGGCGCTCTGCTTTATTAACACACTGACAGAGCAAGCCACACAAACAATAACTATAACGTCCTTCCCTAATCAGAAACCGTGGGTGGACAGTTCAATTCGCACTGCAGTAAACTCGCGCACCACCGCTTACAATGCCGGTCTCCTAACGGGGGATATGAGGGAGTACAAAGCTTCATGTTACGCCCTCCGGCGCGCCGTTAAAGCCGCAAAACTCCGCTATAAAGACCGAGTGGAATCTCATTTCCAACTCAACGACTCCCGGCGGATGTGGCAGGGACTGAGAACCATCTGTGCTTTTGGAACTAAATCCTCTGCAGAGGTGAGAGCTGATCCGTTACTGGTGAACGAGTTAAACTCTTTCTACGCTCGCTTTGATGGTAATCGCGGCAGCGCGACTCCGGCGAGTGACGCGTCAGAGAGAGTCCCTCAGAGCAGCAACGGTCACGTGATCTCTGTCTCGGAGGACGAGGTTCGGAGGGCACTCAAACGTGTGGATGTCAGGAAAGCTGCTGGGCCGGATGGTATTTCAGGTCGTGTTCTGCGGTCCTGTGCTGATCAGCTCGCAGGGCTCTTTACATCCATATTTAACGAGTCCCTTGCTACATCTGTTGTCCCCACCTCCTTCAAACGATCCTCCATCATCCCTGTACCTAAGATCAGTAAACCCTCTTGCCTAAATGACTATCGTCCAGTGGCTCTCACATCTTTAGTCATGAAGGTCTTTGAGAGACTCATTAAAAACAACATTTGCTCCTCCATTCCTGACACTTTGGACCCTCTTCAGTTTGCCTATCGTCCCAATAGATCGACTGAAGATGCCATTTCTCACGTCCTTCACTCCTGCCTCACTCACATCGACAGCAAAAGTGGGAACTATGTCAGGCTGCTATTTATTGACTATAGCTCAGCCTTTAACACCATAGTTCCCATTAAGCTAACACACAAACTCCTGGATCTAGGCCTGAATTCTTCTCTCTGCCTCTGGATTGAAGATTTCCTCACTGGCAGACCCCAGGCGGTGAGAGTAGGCCAGTTCACCTCCACCTCCATCACCCTGAGTGTTGGAGCTCCACAGGGCTGTGTGCTGAGTCCCCTGCTCTACTCTCTCTACACCCATGACTGCTTGTCCACACACAGCTCCACCTCGATCATCAAGTTTGCTGATGATACTGTTGTCCTGGGTCTCATCTCCAACAACAATGAGACGGCATACTTGGACGAAGTGGAGCAACTGACATCATGGTGCCAGGACAACTGTCTCTCTCTGAATGTTAACAAGACCAAAGAACTGATTGTGGACTTCAGGAAGAGACAGCATCGGTCATACTCCCCTCTCATGATCAGCGGGACACCGGTAGAGAGAGTGAGCAGCTTCAAATACCTGGGTGTGAACATCTCCGAGGATCTGACCTGGACTACACACATCCAGACACAGGTGAAAAAAGCCAGGCAAAGACTGTACCACCTGCGCCAGCTGAGGAAATTCAGGGTTTCACCAGCCATCCTGAAAACTTTCTATCGAGGGGCGATAGAAAGTGTCCTGACTCAGTGCATCACAGCGTGGTACGGGAACAGCACCAGTCACGACTGCAAAGCCCTGCAAAGAGTGGTGCGCTTATCCGAGCGCATCTCAGGCTCAGCTCTCCCGTCTCTGCAGGACATCTTCACCAAACGCTGCAGAGGTAGAGCTACTAAAATCATCAGAGACATTAATCACCCTGCAAACTCTCACTTCACCCTGCTGCCATCTGGTAAGCGCTTCCGTAGCCTGATGGCAAAGACTGAAAGACTCAGGAGGAGTTTCTTCCCCCAGGCCATCAGACTCCTGAACTCAGTCACGTGACTCACTTCACCCCCGCACACACATAAACATCCAGTCTTTTAACATTAACATCCACATACTGCAATTGCACTGCACTTTACGTCCATATTGTTACTGCGTAACAACCTGTAATAAACCTTGCACATTATACTTCTTTATAGATACATATTATATATTTTATGTTAACCACTTATTTTTAAGTCTACAGTTTATCTCACTTATCATATCCACATATTTTTTATATTTTTATTTTTATCTTATTTCCTATTTTTATCTTAACTTGATTTATTTATAATTCTACTTATGTTAATACTTTTTATTCTAATTTTATTCTATTTCTATTTAATTTCTTGTAACTGTTATTTGCACTGTCCATGGAGCGGACCTGTTTACATTTCACTGCCAGTTGTATATTGTGTATATAACTGTGTATGTGACAAATAAAACTCTTGAATCTTGAATCTTGAATCTAAATCGATTTTTTTTCACTGATTATTGCGCATAAACAGTCAAATACACAAAATAATGCCAAAATGCAGGTCTTGGCAAGTATTCACATAAACACAGTCACAAGTTTTAAGTGAATGTAAACAATTCAGAAAGAAACTGCATGTGTAACAGTTTAATGGATATGTGCGGCAGGTCTTAAAAGTGACAGCAGCCTAAAATTCCTGCTGCCAAATTATGAGATAATTTTAAATATATCTATATTGCAGTTTTTCCCCATGGTATCGATGTCTAAATTGTGGCCAGTGAAAATGCTGAGTGGCTTGTAACTTTGGAAAACCACTAGCCACACTGGCAAAAAAGTTAATGTCAAGCCCTGATTATACTATATTCCAAGTCGCCTGAAGCTGTACGATAGCTTAGTGCTGGGGGGTATACCGGTTCATACCGAATACCAGTATTTATTTTTTTTATGATATGAATTTTGATGATACCGCTGATTCAACCGCGATGAGATTAACAATGTTCTCCACATGGATCATCTTATATCAGACATATAGACCGGAGCGAGCGCGTTTAAGTTTTTTATGGACCTATTTCATATACTCTAGTGCTCTAAACATGAACCAGCAGCATGTATGCGCACATATTTCATCACGTCTTCTATGAAATGTATGCAAAGAACAGATACAACCGTACGTCTGATCAGGACCAATGACACAATGTGTTATTCTGCTACACAGAAGACGATGTAAGTTAATAAATAGACTGACAATTCAAAGAAGAATGGGCAAACATTTTCTGTGTTAGATTGATGTGTGTCGTTTGTTCAGAGACTGTAGTGCTCTTAAATGTACTGAAAATATCCTTAGACAGTTTAAATGTTCTTCCGCGTTTCTCCCTCGTTTTGGCAGTTTGTTGTTATATAGGGTTAGATTTTTAAATGCTTAAGAGGCCCTCAACTCAGTTTTCTTTCTCTCTCTCCATGGTCACATTTTAATATTCATGGGTCTGTAATGAGTGTGTTGCAGGTCCTTTTATTGGTTGTTGTCTCCCCACAGCATAATTTTGTGGGGATTTGCAAACCTGTATTAATTCTAGTGTGGAATTTTTCTACAATATTCTCTCATCATGACAGTAAAATAGGGCATTCTAGTCAATCTACTGCAGTATTTCCTCTCTCAATCAGTAGAAAATGTGGTTAACACCCGGTCATGCATAAGGGAAAAAAAATGCCATCATATACCGTGAAACCGATATAATTTTGGAAAAATCTGTGATATAAATTTTTGGTCATCCCGCCCAGCACTACGATAGCTTGTCATTAATCACTGCTATGTGGTATATAAAAAATATTATAATATTCCTTGTGAATTTTTTTTTGCTTAATTGTATTGAATGTGAACTTTTCTTCAAATCTTAAATGTATTTTTTAAAAATGTGTATTTGTAGATTATTTAATATTTATTAAATAAAAGTCCACTTAATTGTACTTTAATAGAGTATACATTCATGATTATGTTTCTTGACACCTTTAAAAAGTGCACTTTGTCATAATGTCAAATAATAAACAGTTTAAAGTTGTCATGGTTATGTTCTGTCTACTCTTATTTTGACATTATGTTCCTTTGTCGTTAGTTCATGTTTCCCAGCTCTGTTTAGTTTTGGTTTCCTTGGATTCTGATTATGCCCTTGTTTGTTACCATGTTTACTTATTATTTGCACCTGTGCCTTGTTTAGTTTCCTTTGTTTGTTTTCTGCATTTATAGCCCTTAGTTTGCACTTTGAGTAAGTCAGTTATCGTCAAGTTTCCATCCACTTTTTGCACTTTTATATTATACAAAGTGAATACACGTTAAAAAAAGATTGTGAAATTTGCTGTCTCCAGCCTGTTTCCATCCAATTGACCTTTTAATGTTAAAACGGTGTGCGTAACGACGTCATCCCTAAAAAACGCAGTCACATAAGTGTGTCGCTAAACAAATCTGCCATCGAGTCATTTCCATACATCATTTTGCATAATCTTTCGCATCCAACATATTTGTAAAATGCAGGGAGTGATGAGACAATTGAAATTCGCCCATTTAGTGCTTACTATTTTCATGAATAATAGGCCTATTACTAAATTAGGAAATGATAATCAAAAGATGCGGCAAAGTGGGACAACTAGTCTGACAGGACTGCATGTAACTGCATTTATGTGATGGCATTTTGGTTTGGACACTCATTTGTCCTGGCAGCTCATTTGTCCTGTATGCAAAATTTTAGGATCCATTAAAAAGATTGGTACAGTAAAATGTTCGGTCATATAGCAACAATCTTTAACGTAAGCCTTAAACATGCAGTCAAGCCAGTCGTGGTTTGAAGTTGTTGAGGACACTCTTTCAAATCATTCAAATTGAGTAAGTTATTCTTTCTAGTTAACATCAAATTGGCCAAAAACATCAAATCGCTGCAAATTTCTTAGAGGTGCTAATTTGGGAGCTGCAATCTAAACCTTTTATTTGTGTAGGCCTATATTTAACTTTTTTAAACGGTCTATAGAGCTGCCGTCTTAACAATTCTAAAATTCGTTTAAAGTGTTTTGGATTCAATCCACAATTTTTTTTTACATTTGTTTGTGATAAAAATTATATAACATAATATTTATAATAAATTTAATTTATAAAATAATTTTAGTAACAAGTGTCTTGTTTGTGATTTTCATTTGTCAGGTAGCCAGATCCTGCCCATGAAAACAATTTCAATGGCATTTATTTATTCAGATACAGAAGTAACATGTTCAAAGTTCAAAGTTCAGTATTGGAAACTCCAACAGCCTTCCTTCGTTTGACAGATGCCCCATTTTTAGTTTTGACATGCTGCAGAGATTTTCAAAGCACTATATTTTCCTCATGCATTTTGAAACAAAACTTTATGTAACTTTATGTCTAAATAAATTGTATATATAAAATTATTTTTATTAAAGGTGCACTATGTAAAAAAAATTCAGTAAAATATCCAAAGACCACTAGGCCAGTGTTATATATTTTGTTCAGTTGAGTACTTTCAATATCCCAAATGTTTCCAACTATTTGTAAATCAGGAGAAAATTGCTATTTTAGCCAAGGAACCGGGACGTGTGAAGAAGTCGCCTGTCAATTGCGTAATTTCTGCGTTAACCTCGGTTTGCGGTTTTATTTAGCAGAAACACTTAACTCTTACTGCAGTGTGCAACAAGTGTCATAGTAGCCGCCAAGCGAACGCACAGAGTAACATCATAACATCATTTTCAACACACTCAGATGTATCTGATATGATAAACAGAGCTGCGTTACCTCATACTCATGACCAGAATAGCGGAAGTGGCCATAATGACAGTCCCGCTGCTCGCGAGGCGTGTGTTCCGCTCTTCTTATTAACAATCGCTCCAGCGGCCTTGCTCAGCTCCCACAACACTCGGTCCTGCTCAGCTTTATACTACAGTAATGTTAATAATCGCATCCACCGGCTGTGAGGCGAAGACCACATGTCCCAAGATTCTAAGCTCAAACATGGCGTCATCAAGCTACACCTTTTTTTGAATAGGCCACCTCTTGCGGACAGAAAAGTTACATAGTGCAGCTTTAATTCATGTTTTTTTTGTACTTCGTTATAAAGACCATTTAGATCAATTCTTGATCAAGCAATATTCAGAAATGGGTGCAGTTAGCTATTATTTTTCTGATTAACTTTTATTAGATTGTAAAAAACAGACAATACAGTTTGAGAGGTAACATCTTATTCTTACCAATAGTAATAAAATCATTTAATATACAATTTAATAATATGAATATAACAGATTTAATGCGCCTTTGTAGGCTACTAGAGAGAAACGGTGCTTTAATGGGAACAACGCCACGAACACGGCCGCTATAGGCTAATTATGACATGTGACACCACATTTATTTGCGTTATTTTGCGTTGTTTTCAAACTAGTTTTCATGACATTTGTAGTATTTGTAATAATTGACAAATCTAACTAAGGTTAAACGGAAAAAGATTGTGTCGACATTTACCGATTTATTGATAATTGGCATTTCCATCAACTATATCTGTAAATTTTTTGTAAAAAAAATTTCGCAAAAAAGTCCTTGGATGGAAACCTGGCTTATGTTTTATGTGGTTGTTTTGTATAATTATAATTATAAATATAGCTGCGAGCAGCCATTAACGGGGCCAAGCGCAAAGAAGAAGACATGACATGCCAACATGGCTGGGAGGGTTAGACCAACTGCAACAATGAGCAGTTAAAGACATTTTAAGATGTTTTTAGGCAAAAATGGCTGAAAAATCATATATACAGTCACTAATAATATGATTTAATGGTTTGTCACTTTTGACCAATAGGTGGCGCAGTAACGAAATTGATGTGGTGTGGTCAGAGTGAGATGACAATGACAAAGGCAAAGTTTGGTGTCATTATGTCAAAGCATTGCAGAGATACAGCCTCAAGAGTAATTTTGGCATCATGGCTCAACTTTGTCGCTGCAGTATATGAAAACGGTTTTGTCTGTTCACACGAAATTAATACATTTTTGCTGTAATAGTCTGAAGATGTTACGATTCGATTTTGGTTAAAATCAGGCAAATAATCTACGAGGAGTTCAAAAAAGTGGCGAACAGAATGTTTGGCCAAATATGACAAAATTGGGATCTATGTTCTTGGCATGACCCAAGGAATATATTGAAACCAGATTTATGACAATAGTCAAATTTAATCAAAAGTTATTAGCATTATTGGAAAATTCACTATAACTTTTGTCCACAAGGTGGCGCTGCCTTGGAACTTTTTGTGTACTTTCAGGGCTTGGTAACAAAGACAGCCCATAGAACCGCTTGCGGGAAAGTTGTGAAATTTGGCACACAGATAGAGGACAGTCCCAGCATTAAACACAAATTTTTGAATCTCTAAAACAATCCCTCTAGCGCCACCACCTATCCAAAGTTTGACTATTGTTTTTGCTGATAACTTTTGAACCATAAGGGCTAGAAAAAAATTATTTTTTTCTCTTATTCCTTGGCTCAAGCCAATTCTATTGCACCCTATGACGTCATTTTCCGTTATAATAATTTTCCCGCCATTTTTAATTAACCGAAAAAACTACTTTTGCAAACTCCTCCTAGGCTGTTGCTCCAATTTGCACGAAAATTTAACCAGATCATCTTCAGACTCTGATGACAAAAGCGTATTAGACTCGAGATGATTAGTCAAACTGTTATGTAATAACGCTCGAATGAAATCTACAAAGTGCCCACAAAAATGAGAGTCAGGCTCTATCTCCGCAACGCTTTAGCATATTCTAACCAAACCTGGTGTGTGTTATGCCAACCATGACCTGAGGCTGGCTGCAGCGTTTTGGCGCAGTGCCACCTAGTGGTCCAGAGATACAGAAATGTGATATTTTTGATTATAACTTAAGAATGCTTTAGCCAAATATCACAAAACTGGTCTCTTTAGAGTCGGGGCATCACGCCGAGTCAAACCATACCCAATTTTCCCATATCAACCATTTTGGGCGTCGGCCATTTTGAATTTTGTCAGAAAGTGCTATGTTTTACAAACGCATTGGCGTATCATTACGCAACTCTGTGTATTTCTTTGTCACCAAGCCCTGAAAGTACACAAAAAGTTTCAAGGCAGCGCCACCTTGTGGACAAAAGTTATAGTGAATTTTCCAATAATGCTAATAACTTTTGATTAAATTTGACTATTGTCATAAAAAAGTACACAAAAAGTTTTGTGATATTTGGCTAGCACAAATATGAGTCAAACTTTGGACAGGTGGTGGTGCTAGAGAGATTGGTTTAGAGATTCCAAATTTGGTGTGGTTAATGCTGGGACTGTCTTCTATCTGTGTGCCAAATTTCATAACTTTCCCTCAAGCGGTTCTATGGGCTGCCATAGACTCTCGGCAGAATAATAATAATAATAAGAAATCTAACGATTACAATAGGTGCCTGCACCTTCGGTGCTTGGCCCCTAAATATAGCTGCGAGCAGCCATTAACGGGGCCAAGCGCAAACAAGCCAATAAAACATGCCAACATAGCTGAGAGTGTTAGACCAACTGCAACAATGAGCAATCAAAGGCATTTTAAGATGATTTTAGTCAAAAATGGCTGAAAAAATCACATATACAGTCACTAATAATATGATTTAATGCTTTGTCACTTTCGACCAATAGGTGGCGCAGTAACGAAATTGATGTGGTGTGGTCAGAGTGAGATGACAATGACAAAGGCAAAGTTTGGTGTCATTATGTCAAAGCATTGCAGAGATACAGCCTCAAGAGTAATTTTGGCATCATGGCTCAACTTTGTCGCTGCAGTATATGAAAACGGTTTTGTCTGTTCACACGAAATTAATACATTTTTGCTGTAATAGTCTGAAGATGTTACGATTCGATTTTGGTTAAAATCAGGCAAATAATCTACGAGGAGTTCAAAAAAGTGGCGAACAGAATGTTTGGCCAAATATGACAAAATTGGGATCTATGTTCTTGGCATGAGCCAAGGAATATATTGAAACCAGATTTATGACAATAGTCAAATTTAATCAAAAGTTATTAGCATTATTGGAAAATTCACTATAACTTTAGTCCACAAGGTGGCGCTGCCTTGCAACTTTTTGTGTACTTTCAGGGCTTGGTGACAAAGACACACACCGAGTTTCGTAACGATACGCCAATGCGTTTGTAAAACATAGCACTTTGTGACAAAATTCAAAATGGCCGACGCCCAAAATGGTTGATATGGGAAAATTGGGTATGGCATGGCTCGGCGTGATGCCCAGACTCTAAAAAGACCAGTTTTGTGATATTTGGCTAAAGCGTTCTTAAGTTATAATCAAAAATATCCAATTTTTGTATCTCTGGACCACTAGGTGGCACTGCGCCGAAACGCTGCAGGCAGCCTCAAGTCATGGGTGGCATAACACACACCAAGTTTGGTTAGAATATGCTAAAGCGTTGCGGAGATAGGGCCTGACTTTCATTTTTGTGGGCACTTTGTCGAATTCGTTTGAGCGTTATTCAATAAAAATTTGACTAATCATCTTGAGTCTAATACGGTTTGGTCAACATGGTCTGAAGATGATCTGGTTCAATTTTCGTGCAAATTGGAGCAACGGCCTAGGAGGAGTTCGCAAAAGTAGGTTATTCGGTTAAATAAAAATGGCGGGAAAATTATTATGACGGAAAATGACGTCATAGGGTGCAATCGAATTGGCTTGAGCCAAGGAATTAGAGGAAAAAAGAATTTTGTTTCTAGCCCTTATGGTTCAAAAGTTATTAGCACAAATATGAGTCAAACTTTGGACAGGTGGTGGCGCTAGAGGGATTGTTTAGAGATTTCAAAATTGGTATGGTTAATGCTGGGACTGTCCTCTATTTGTGTGCCAAATTTCACAACTTTCCCGCAAGCGGTTCTATGGGCTGCCATAGACTTTGTGGCGGAATAATAATAATAATAAGAAATCTAACGATTACAATAGGTGCCTGCACCTTCGGTGCTTGGCCCCTAAATATAGCTGCAAGCAGCCATTAACGGGGCCAAGCGCAACAGAAGCAAACAAGGAAGATAGCAGCAGACCAACTGAAAAAATGAGTAAAGACATTTGAAGCAAAACCGTTAAAACACCACATTAAAACATTGAGTTGTATAGTGCCAATGTCATGTTTTGTTCTATTATAGCGCCACCAAGAGGTACAATCCTACAATTTTTTGTATGTGCCATCGGAGTGAGCCCATACATGTGTGTGTCAATTTTGGTGAAAATATCTCATTTCGTTTTGGAGTTATAGACATTTATATGAAAAAACATGTAAAAAATGACTGACACTTGACTTTGATTGGATTTTACTACCCCTTACTATCAATATTTTGACATTTGAGCTTGTCATATATTGATATCGACCTATGTTTCCGATTTTCTGGCGCTGGTTTCGTCTCGATCGGACTAGCGGTTTCGAAGATATCAGCTAACGTTTTTTAAGCGCTAAATTACCGTGCTGCACAAACCATATGCCAAAACCTGGCAAATCTGGTATCGTTGGACTCGGCAAGGATTCAGGAGACAAAAAAAGTTAGTCCCATGAAAATAAGTCAACCCCACCCAAAGTTATAAGCGTTTGGAAAAAAAAATTCTCCACTAGGTGGCGCTTTTTTGAAACTTGTCAGGCTACTTCAAGGCATCGTGCTGATGACCCATACCGAGTTTTGTAACAATCCGTTAATGCGTTAATAAAATACAGCATTTTAGCACATAATTCAAAATGGCTGACAGCCAAAATGGCCGATATGGTAAAATTGAATATCACACGACTCGGCATGCCGTCCTGAATGTAACGAGACCACTTTTATGATTTTTGGACAAACAGTTCAGAAGTTATAAGCAAAAATAGCAATTTTTCGTATCTCCGGACCAGTAGGTGGTGCTGCGCCGAAACGCTGTATGTTGCCTCAAGTCATGCTTGTGATGACATGTACCAAGTTTGGTTTGAATACGATAATGCGTTGCGGAGATATTGCCTTAAGTGTGTTTTTGCAACCGCTACATAAAATTTGTTTGCGCGTTTATCGCAAATGATTTGACAAATCAACTTGATTTGCAAGATTTTTTGTCAGCATGGTCTGAAGATGATCTGGTTTAATTTTCGTGCAAATCGGATAAACCGTCTAGGACGAGTTCGCAAAAGTAGGTTTTTCGGAAAATTCAAAATGGCGGGAAAATTTTTATGACGGAAAATGACGTCATATGATCGATTTGTCTTGAGCCAAGGAATCAGAAGAAAAAAAGAATTTTGTTTCTAGCCCTTATGGTTCAAAAGTTATTAGCATAAACATGAGTCAAATTTTGGACTGATGGTGGCGCTAGAGGGATTGAGTTAGAGACTCCAAATTTGCTATGGTGACTTTTCAGACTGTCCTCTATGAGTGTGCCAAATTTCACAACTTTTTACCATACGGTTCTATGGGCTGCCATAGACTTCGTGGCGGAAGAAGAAGAAGAAGATGAAATATAGCTGCAAGCAGCAATACCGGGGCCAAGCGCAAAGAAGAAGACAAGACATGCCAAAATGGCTGGCAGTGTCAGATCAACTGGAGCAATGAGCAATTAATCACATTTTAAGATGATTTTAGGCAAAAGGCTGAAAAACGCATTGTAGTCTGAGAGTGTCAGACCAACTGCAACAATTAACAATTATACAGTTTAAGAAGATTAGGCAAAATGGCTGAAATATCATATATTGAGTCACTGATAATGTAAGTTAATGGTTTATCACTTTTGACCAATAGGTGGCACAGATACGAAATTGATGTGGTGTGGTCAGAATAAGGGAACAATGACACATGCAAAGTTTGATGCCAATATGTCAAAGCATTGCAGAGATACAGCCTCAAGAGTAATTTTGGCATAATGGCTAAACTTCGTCGCTGCGGTTTACAAAAACGGTTTCATCTATTGATGCAAAATCCCTAACTTTTTGTTGACACAGTCTGAAGATGATACGATTCAATTTCGGTGGAAATTGGACAAACGGTCTAGGATGAGTTTGAAAAAGTAGGTTTTGATCAAATAAGAACATTGAGGACAGGATGTTTGACCAAATATGGAAAAATTAGTATCTCTGTTCTCGGCATGAGCCAATGACTGTATTATGACCAGTTTCATTAAACTAGGCTAATTTAATCAAAAGTTATTAGCATGTTTGTACATTTTGTTAGAACCTCTGACCACAAGGTGGCACTGCCCCAAAACGTTTTGAGTACCTTCAAAGCATGGTGCGGAAGACATGATTTTTGGACAAAGAGTTCAAAAGTTATAAGCAAAAATAGCCATTTTTTGTATCTCCGGACCAGTAGGTGGCGCTGCGCCGAAACGCTGCATGTTGCTTCAGGTCATGCTTGTGATGACATATACCAAGATTGGTTTGAATACAATAAAGCGTTGTGGAGATATAGGCTTATGAGTGTTTTTGCAACCGCTACGCAAAATTTGTGTGCGCGTTTATCGAAAACGATTTGACAAATCAACTTGATTTGCAAGATTTTTTGTCAGCATGGTCTGAAGATGATCTGGTTCAATTTTCGTGCAAATCGGACAAACTGTCTAGGACGAGTTCGTAAAAGTAGGTTTTTTGGAAAATTAAAAATGGCGGGGAAATTATCATGACCGAAAATGACATCATAGGTTGCAATTGAATCGGCATGAGCCAATGACTCTATTATGACCAGTTTCAATATACTAGGCTAATTTAATCAAAAGTTATTAGCATTTTTGTCAAGTTTGTTATATCTTTTGACCACAAGGTGGCACTGCCCTAAAACTTTTTGAGTACCTTCAGGGCATAGCAAGGAAGTCACATACCGAGTTTAGTAACAATATACTAATGCATTTGTAAAATATAGCATTTTTTGACAAAATTCAAAATGGCCGACAGCCAAAATGGCCGATATGGTAAAATTGAATATCAGACGACTCGGCATGCCGTCTTGAATGTAACGAGACCACTTTTATGATTTTTGGACAAACAGTTCAGAAGTTATAAGCAAAAATAGCAATTTTTCGTATCTCCGGACCAGTAGGTGGCGCTGCGCCGAAACGCTGTATGTTGCCTCAAGTCATGCTTGTGATGACATGTACCAAGTTTGGTTTAAATACGATAAAGCGTTGCGGAGATATTGCCTTAAGAGTGTTTTTGCAACCGCTACGTAAAATTTGTTTGCGCGTTTATCGCAAATGATTTGACGAATCAACTTGATTTGCAAGATTTTTTGTCAGCATGGTCTGAAGATGATCTGGTTCAATTTTCGTGCAAATCGGATGAACCGTCTAGGACGAGTTCGTAAAAGTAGGTTTTTCGGAAAATTCAAAATGGCGGGAACATTGTAATGACGGAAATGACGTCATAGGATGCGATCGAATCGGCTTGAACCAATGAATCGAAAGAAAAAAAGATTTTGTTTCTAGCCCTTATGGTTCAAAAGTTTTTAGCAAAAACATGAGTCAAACTTTGGACAGGTGGTGGCGCTAGAGAGATTGATTTAGAGACTCCAAAATTGGTGTGGGTACTATTGGTAATGACTTCTATCAGTGTACCAAATTTCATAATTTTCCCGCAAACGGTTCTATGGGCTGCCATAGACTTCCATGGCGGAATAATAATAAGAAGAAGAAGAAGAAATCTAACGATTACAATAGGTGCCTCCGCACCTTCGGTGCTTGGCCCCTAATAATAATAATAAGAAATCTAACGATTACAATAGGTGCCTCCGCACCTTCGGTGCTTGGCCCCTAATAAGAAATCTAACGATTACAATAGGTGCCTCCGCACCTTCGGTGCTTGGCCCCTAAATATAGCTGCAAGCAGCAATACCGGGGCCAAGCGCAAAGAAGAAGACAAGACATGCCAAAAATGCTGGCAATGTCAGATCAACTGCAGCAATGAGCAATTAAAGACCTATTAAGGTGATTTTAGGCAAAATAGCTGTAAAATGATAAATACAGTCAATAATAATGATTTAATGATTTATCACTTTCAACCAATAGGTGGCACAGTTACAAAATTGATGTGGTGTGGTCAGAATAAGGGAACAATGACACATGCAAAGATTGGTGTCAATATATCAAAGCAGAGTGTCAAAATAGTGTCAATATGTCATTGCAGAGATATAGCCTCAAGAGGCCTTTTCATTATAAGTATGGACCACATGGCGGTGCTGTTTTGAAACCGTTTAAGCAGCTTAAAGGCATGGTGCTGATGGCCAATTTCAAGTTTCGTAATGATACACCAATTCATTTGTGAAGCATAGCATTTTATATCATAAAACTGCATTGTAGTCAATGGGAATTTCATGTTTTGTTCTATTATAGCGCCACCAAGTGGCACAATCCTATCATTTTTTTGTGTCCTTGGAGTGAGCCCATACATGTCTGTGTCAATTTTGGTGAAAATATCTTGTTTAGTTTTGGAGTTATATACATTTATATGAAAAAACACATGAAAAATGACTGACACCTGACTTTGATTGGATTTTACACCCCCTTACTATCAATATTTTGACATTTGGGCATTATCGTATAGCTATCGACCTATGTTTTCGAACTTCTGATGCTGGTTTCGTCTCGATCGGACTAGCGGTTTCGAAGATATCAGCTAATGTTTTTAAAGTGCTAAATTACAACGCTGCACAAATAATACACCGAAACCTGGCAAGTCTGGTATCGTTGGACTCGGCGAGGATTCAGGAGACAAAAAAAGTTACTCTCATGAAAATAAGTCAATCTCACCTAAAGTTATAGATGAGTACACATTTGGACAGGTGGTGGCGCTAGAGGGATTGAGATAGAGACACCAAAATTGCTATGGTGACAGATCAGACTGTCCTCTATTAGTGTGCCAAATTTCACAACTTTTTACCATACGGTTCTATGGGCTGCCATGGCGGAAGAAAAAAAGACGGGAATGGTTTCAATAGGTGCCTTCGCACCTTCGGTGCTTGGCCCCTAATAAGAAATCTAACGATTACAATAGGTGCCTCCGCACCTTCGGTGCTTGGCCCCTAATAATAATAAGAAATCGAACGATTTCAATAGGTGCCCGCACCTTCGGTGCTTGGCCCCTAATAATAAATATAGCTGCGAGCAGACATTAACGGGGCCAAGCGCAAAGAAGAAGACAAGACATGCCAACATGGCTGGGAGGGTTAGACCAACTGCAACAACGAGCAATTAAAGGCATTTTAAGATGATTTTAGGTAAATTTGCTGAAAAATCACATATACAGTCACTAATAATATGATTTAATGGTTTATCACTTTTGACCAATAGGTGGCGCAGTAACGAAATTGATGTGGTGTGGTCAGAGTGAGATGACAATGACAAAGGCAAAGTTTGGTGTCAGTATGTCAAAGCATTGCAGAGATACAGCCTCAAGAGTCATTTTGGCATCATGGCTCAATTTTGTCACTGCAGTATATGAAAACGGTTTTGTCTGTTGACACGAAATTAATAACTTTTTGCTGTCATGGTCTGAAGATGTTACGATTCGATTTTGGTGAAAATCAGGTAAATAGTCTAGGAGGAGTTCGAAAAAGTAGGTTTAAGAAGGAAATCAAAATGGCGAACAGAATGTTTGGCCAAATATGGTAAAATTGGAATCTATGTTTTTGGCATGACCCAAGGAATCTATAAAATCCAGTTTTATGACTATAGTCAAATTTAATCAAAAGTTATTAGCATTATTGGAAAATTCATTATTACTTTTGTCCACAAGGTGGCGCTGCCTTGAAACTTTTTGAGTACTTTCAGGGCTTGGTGACGAAGACGCACACTGAGTTTCGTAATGATACGCCAATGCGTTTGTAAAACATAGCACTTTCTGACAAAATTCAAAATGGCCAACGCCCAAAATGGTTGATATGGGAAAATTGGGTATGATATGGCTCGGCGTGATCCCCCGACTCTAAAGAGACCAGTTTTGTGATATTTGGCTAAAGCGTTCTTAAGTTATAATCAAAAATATCTAATTTTTGTATCTCTGGACCACTAGGTGGCACTGTGCCGAAACTGCAGGCAGCCTCAAGTCATGGTTGGCATAACACACACCAAGTTTGGTTAGAATATGCTAAAGCGTTGCGGAGATAAAGCCTGACTTTCATTTTTGTGGGCACTTTGTCGATTTAATTTGAGCGTTATTCAATAACAGTTTGACTAATCATCTCGAGTCTAATACGGTTTTGTCAACAGAGTCTGAAGATGATCTGGTTCAACTTTCATGCAAATTGGAGCAACGGCCTAGGAGGAGTTCGCAAAAGTAGGTTTTTTGGTTAATTAAAAATGGTGGGAAAATTATTATGCACTTTGTGACAAAATTCAAAATGGCCGACGCCCAAAATGGTTGATATGGGAAAAATGGGCATGGCATGGCTCGGTGTGATGCCCCGACTCTAAAGAGACCAGTTTTGTGATATTTGGCTAAAGCGTTCTTAAGTTATAATCAAAAATATAAAATTTGAGGATGTAACAGTTTTAGACACTGATTTGGATGCGAATAGCTTAGTGAACTCTGTACATTCTTCGGTTCCGGCTGCAGGGCCCCCGCAGCAGGGAAACTGGGTAACAGTGAGGCAGCATAGTCGCAGACCAAAGAACCGCTTTTCCGTTCCGGTTAGAACATCAAACAGGTTCTCCCCTCTCAGTGAAGCACCCACTGTGTATCCTGTTGAAAGTGCCCTAGTCATTGATGATTCTATTACACGGAACGTGAAGATAGAGACACCAGCCACCATAGTCACTTGTTTACCGGGAGCCAGAGCACCTGACATCAAAGCAAATTTAAAAGTGCTGGCTAAAGCTAATCGTAAATTCTCTAAGATTATTATTCACGTCGGCACTAATGATGTTCGACTTCGCCAGTCGGAGATCACCAAAATTAACATTAAAGAGGTGTGTGAACTCGCTATTACGATGTCGGAGGCTGTTTTTTGTTCTGGACCGCTCCCTGTAAAAAGGAGTGATGAGATAGTTAGCAGACTATCATCACTCAATGGCTGGTTGTCTAAGTGGTGTCTGCAAAATAACATAGGGTTCATAGACAATTGGAAAAGTTTTTGGGGCAGACCTGACCTGTTGAAGAAGGATGGCATCCATCCCTCTTGGGGTGGTGCCGCTCTTCTCTCTAGTAATTTGGCACATAGTTTTAGAGCTAAACCTTGACTCACTAGGGCCCAGGTCAGGAAGCAGACAAACTGGCTAAACCGACCGTCTGCTAGCTGTCTCACGTTACCGGAGTCAGATAAATCCCAGCACATAGAGACTTTTTCACCTAGATATTATCATATAGAGACTGTGTCTGTTCCCCGAATTAGTAAATACAAAAAAAACATCAAAACCATTCAACAGTAAAAATTTAATTGACGTCCAACAAATAAACAAAAGATATAATACAGATGAACAATTGATAAAGCTTGGGTTGCTGAATATTAGATCCCTTTCCCCAAAAGCGCTTATTGTTAATGATATTATTACAGATAATAATCTAGATGTGCTCTGTTTGACAGAAACCTGGCTAAAACCTGACGACTACATTACCTTAAATGAGTCCACCCCCCAAGATTATTGTTATAAACATGAGCCGCGTCCGAAAGGTAAAGGGGGAGGGGTTGCTGTAATTTATAATAATATCTTCAGTATTACTCAGAAGTCTAGTTTCAAATACAATTCCTTCGAAGTTTTGGTGCTTTATGTAACGCTATGTAGTGTACATGAAAACAACCCTTTCAACATTTGTGTTAGCTACTGTATACAGGCCACCAGGGCATAATACAGACTTTATCAAAGAATTTGCTGATTTTCTATCAGAGTTAGTACTGGCCGTAGATAAAGTACTAATTGTTGGTGATTTTAATATCCATGTAGACAACGGAAAAGACGTACTGGGATTAGCATTTAAAGACACACTAAACTCTATTGGAGTTAGGCAACACGTGTCAGGAGCCACTCATCGCCATAATCATACTTTAGACCTAATATTGTCACATGGAATAAATGTTGATACCGTGGAAATTCTGCAGCAGAGCGATGACATCTCAGATCATTACTTAGTATCATGTATACTTAATTTAGCTAAGGTTGCAAAGACGCCCCCTCGCTTCAAAAATGGCAGGACAATCACTGCCGCTACTAAAGATTGCTTTTTAAATAATCTCCCTCATCAGTATCATCTGCTCAGCATCCCAGATAGTATAGAAGAACTCGATGTTGCAACAGAAACTATTGACTCTCTCTTTTCCAGTACTTTAGACATAGTTGCTCCTCTGCGCTTAAAGAAGATTAAAGAAAATAGTCCAACGCCGTGGTACAACGAGCACACCCGGACCCTTAAAACAGCAGCCAGAAAAATGGAGCGCAGCTGGAAGAAAACAAAATTAGTGGTATTTCGTAATTCGTGGAAAAAGCACATGATCACATACAGAAAGGCCGTAAAAACTGCTAGATCTGCTTATTTCTCAACTCTCTTGGAAGAAAACAAACACAACCCAAGGTATTTATTCGATACAGTGGCTAAATTAACCAAAAATAAAGCTTCAACTTCTGATGATTGTAAACAGCACAGCAGTAATGACTTTATGAACTTCTTCACATGTAAGATTGATAATATTAGGAAAAATGTTTTAACCATGCAGCCGTCTACTACAGCATCACATCAGACAGAGCATTGTAGTGTCACTGAGGAAAAATTACACTCATTCACTGCTACAGGAGAAGAAGAATTGACTAAACTCGTTAAATCATCTAAATCAACAACATGTATGCTCGACCCTATACCGATTAGGCTATTAAAAGAGATGCTACCAGAGGTCATAGATCCTCTTCTTAATATCATTAATTCATCTTTGTCATTAGGATATGTACCGAAAACGTTTAAATTGGCTATTATTAAATCACTTATTAAAAAACCGCAACTTGATCCTACAGATTTAGTCAATTATAGACCAATCTCAAATCTACCCTTTCTGTCAAAAATACTTGAAAAGGCAGTGTCTTCACAATTATGTTCCTTTTTAGAAAGAAATGGTATCTGTGAGGATTTCCAGTCAGGATTTAGACCGTATCATAGCACTGAGACTGCTCTCATCAGAGTTACAAATGGTTTACTCTTATCATCCGATCGTGGCTGTATCTCTCTATTAGTGTTACTTGATCTTAGCGCTGCATTTGATACTATCGACCACAACATTCTTTTGAATAGACTCGAAAATGATGTAGGTATTAGTGGAATTGCATTATCATGGTTTAAATCATACCTATCTGACCGTTATCAGTTTGTAGCAGTAAATGAAGATATGTCACACCGATCGCAAGTTCAGTATGGAGTACCGCAAGGCTCAGTGCTAGGACCGCTACTCTTCACCCTGTACATGCTACCACTGGGAGATATCATTAGGAAGCATGGAGTTAGTTTTCATTTTTATGCTGACGATACTCTGCTCTATATTTCTTCACGCCCTGAAGAAACTTACCAATTCACAAGATTAACGGAATGCATAGCTGATATAAAACATTGCATGACCGGTAATTTCCTGCAACTCAATTCAGAAAAAACTGAATTTTTAATTATTGGACAAAAAAGCTCCACAAGTAGTAGAATACTGTCTAACACTTGATGGCTGTTCTGTCAAGTCCTCGTCGTCAGTGAGGAACCTGGGTGTGCTCTTTGATACCAATGTTTCGTTTGAAAGCCACGTTTCTAGCATCTGTAAAACTGCTTTCTACCATCTTAAAAATATATCTAAATTACGGCACATGCTCTCAATGCAAAATGCTGAACAGTTAGTTCATGCGTTCATGACCTCAATGATCTAATGTCAGCTTTTAAAGATATTTTAATAAAATATACCAAAACAAGGTCCAGGAAACCTAATGCAAAACAGAATCTGCCTTGGTTAAATAGCAATCTCTGGAACTTAATGAAAAAAAGAGATGCCTCCCTAAAAAAAAATGTTAAGTCTGGATTGACTACTGATCATTTAATATATAAAGGTCTGAGAAATAAAGTCATAATGCAACTTAGAAAGGCAAAAGCAGTTCCCTTTCAGTCGGTCACTACGACGTACGTCGGTATTACCGACGAATTGGGATCACTTTAGAGAGCCCCTATCAGCTTCGAGATTTAGAGAACAGGCCAATGGGCCATTGGCGTGCGAGATTTGCATCTCGCGTTCCGCCCCGCGGGTATAAACAGGAAGCGAGAGCATCGCACTGACGTCATTCACTTCGGAGCCGAACGGCGTTGATGAAGCAAGCCTGCTTTTCTAAAAGAAAGCCTATCTGCAAGAGAGATGCTCCAGAGAACGAGAAGGACGCTCTGTGTTGGCGAAAAGGCACAATCAGTGCGACCGCATGTTCACCGCTGCATCAGCATAACAAACTTAATACAAAAGCATAACCTCGCCGCTCTTGTTCCCCGCTGAGGAAGGAGGTGAGGCAGACCGTGTGCAACACCACAAAGCCTTGCCACGCTCAGCCCCTCCTTCATTTGGAGAGCGCGCTGGGCGGTGTACAACGCTCCCATGCCTTGTCAGCCTCTGGTGCCTCTCCAAATCGCCAGCAGGGGGTGCCGGCTGTGGGAACGCACTCAAGCGGCCTTCCCACACTCGCGCACCCCCTCAGCGGATGCAGGTCGTGTGTCAGACCCAGACCCCTACACGGACCACTCCCATGTCGTCCTGGGGTCCCTGCATTCCGCCTCGCTGCCCTGCTGCGGGTACGTCTGTGGTACCGATGGCCCCGCTTGTTCGGTCTCTGGGGGCCTGGCTAGCGCTCCCCAGCCCGTCTCGCTGGGTCATCTGTACCATCAGACTCGGCTTGCGATTCAGTTCGCCCGGCGTCCGCCCAGGTTCGGGGGCGTTCACTTCACGTCTATTGCGTGGGTGGATGCCCCCGTGCTTCAGGCGGAGATCGCTGTCCTACTGGCGAAGGACGCGATAAAGCCGGTCCCTCCAGCCGATATGAAGTCCGGGTTCTACAGCCCGTACTTCATTGTACCCAAGAAAGGCGGCGGGTTACGGCCAATCTTGGACCTGCCTTACTTGAACCGTTCCCTCCACAGGATGCCGTTCAGAATGTTAACGCAGAAACGCATCTTCAGGTGCGTCCGTCCCCAGGATTGGTTTGCAGCGATCGACCTGAAGGACGCGTACTTTCATGTCTCGATTCTCCCTCGACACAGACCGTTTCTACACTTTGCTTTCGACGGACGGGCATGCCAGTACAAAGTCCTGCCCTTCGGGCTGTCCCTGTCGCCCCGTGACTTCACGAAAGTCGCGGAGGCGGCCATTGCTCCCATGAGAGAGCGTGGTGTTCGTCTTCTCAACTATCTCGACGACTGGCTGATTCTTGCCCAGTCGCGGGAACAGTTGTGCGAACACAGGGACATGGTGCTTCGGCACCTCAGCCGGTTGGGTCTTCGGGTCAACTGGGAGAAGAGCAAACTCTGTCCCGTACAGAGGATCTCTTTTCTCGGGATGGAGATCGACTCGGTCGCCATGACAGCGCGCCTCACCGAGGAGCGCGTCCAGTCGGTGTTGAGCTGCTTGAATACGTTCAAACGCAGTACAGCGGTTCCACTGAAATAATTTCAGAGGCTCCTGGGGCATATGGCAGCAGCAGCCGCAGTAACGCCGCTAGGGCTGCTCCATATGAGACCGCTTCAACACTGGCTACACGACCGAGTCCCGAGATGGGCGTGGCACAGCGGGTTCCTCCGTGTCCAAGTGACGCCGAGATGCCGCCAAAACCTTCAGCCCGTGGTCGGACCGTTCATTTCTACGGGCAGGAGTGCCTCTAGAACAAGTGTCCAGGCATTCTGTTGTCTCCACGGATGCCTCATCCACGGGCTGGGGTGCCACGTACAACGGGCTTGCAGTATCGGGTCTGTGGACGGGGCCCCAACTGCAATGGCATATCAATTGCCTGGAGTTGCTGGCGGTTCGTCTTGCTCTCAGCCACCTCAAAGGGTCGCTCAAAGACAAGCACGTTCTGATCCGGACGGACAGCACTGCGGCCGTTGCGTACATCATCAAACAGGGTGGTCTACGCTCCCGCCGCATGTCCCAACTCGCCCGCCATCTCCTTCTGTGGAGTCCGAAGCATCTGAGGTCCCTTCGTGCCATCCACATTCCGGGCCCGCTCAATCGTGCGGCCGACGAGCTGTCACGGTTGCCCGTGCTGCCCGGGGAGTGGAGACTCCACCCCCAGGTGGTCCAGCTGATTTGGAGTCGCTTGGGGCCGCACAGATCGATCTGTTTGCCGCCCCGACACGACCCACTGCCAGTGGTACTATTCCCTGCCCGGGGGAACCCTCGGCACGGATGCCCTGGCACACAGCTGGCCCCGGGGCCTACGCAAATATGCGTTCCCCCCCAGTGAGCCTTCTTGCACAGACACGGTGCAAGGTCAGGGAGGACGAGGAGCAGCTCCTCTTGGTAGCTCCGTACTGGCCCAACAGGACTTGGTTCCCGGAACTAGTGCTCCTCGCGACAGCACCTCCTTGGCCCATTCCTCTGAGGAAGGAACTCCTGACTCAGAGACGCGGCACCCTGTGGCACCCGCGTCCGGACCTCTGGAAACTCCATGTCTGGTCCCTGGACGGGATGCGGAGGTTCTAGGTGACCTACCACAAGCGGTAGTTGACACCATCACTTCCGCCAGAGCCCCCTCTACGAGACGGCTATATGCGTTGAAGTGGAACCTGTTCGTCGACTGGTGCTCTTCTCACCGAGAAGACCCCCGAAAGTGTTCGGTCAGATCTGTGCTCTCTTTTCTTCAAGACGGGTTGGAGCGAAAGCTGTCTCCCTCCACCCTCAAGGTGTATGTTGCCGCTATAGCGCAATCATGACCTGGTTAATGGTTAATTCATTAGGCAAGCACGATCTGATCGTCAGGTTCCTGGGGGGGGGGCGAGGAGATTAAATCTGCCTCGTCCTCCCTTTATACCCTCTTGGGACTTGACTCTGGTGCTGACGCACTTCAGAGGGCGCCCTTTGAGCCTTTACAGTCAGCGGAGCTTAAGATCTTGTCTCTAAAGACAATACTCCTGATTGCATTGGCCTCAGTTAAGAGGGTAGGGGATCTGCAGGCATTTTCGGTCGACGAATCGTGCCTGGGATTCGGGCCAGGTGACTCTCAGGTAACCCTGAGACCCCGGCCTGGATATGTGCCAAGGTTCCCACTACTCCCTTCCGGGACCAAGTGGTGAGCCTGCAAGCGCTGCCTTCGGAGGAGGCAGACCCAGCCCTGGCTTTTCTCTGTCCAGTTCGCGCCCTGCGCGTCTATGTTGACAGAACGCAAAGCTTAGGACCTCAGAGCAGCTCTTCATCTGTTACGGAGGACAGCAGAAGGGAAAGGCTGTCTCCAAGCTGAGGATGGCCCACTGGATAGTGGACGCCATCGTCTTGGCTTATGAAGCCCAAGACGTGCCCTGCCCGCTCGGGTTAAGAGCCCACTCCACTAGGGGTGTTGCTTCTTCCTGGGCGCTGGCTCGTGGCGCCTCGCTGACAGATATTGTAGAGCTGCGGGCTGGGCGACACCTAACACGTTCGCTAGGTTTTATAGCCTATGTGTAGAACCGGTGGCTTCTCGTGTGCTCGCTTCCCATAGTCAGCAGCTGAAGTGCCCGTTCTAAGTGTCTGCTTGCTGCGCCATTCCCTTCCCCATGGAACGGATACGTGCGCTTATTTCTCCAGTCGAGTTCCCCAGGATTGGCGAACCCTGTTGAGTCCTCCGCACCCCTCGGCAGTCGGATGTGGCGGAGCGTCTGACGCCAGGTCTGGCACTTGTATGCATTGGTGGAACTTGTGTCGGACTGGGGTCCGTATGTCGTGACCCCTACGGCGGTCCCATACGTGTATTCTCCACGGTACAGCTCCCTACTGTGAGCTCGTGTCTTTCCCTTGGCAGAGTTCCTCTGCCGTCTCAGTTCGGTGTCGTCCCCCGCCTGTATAGGCCGGGGCCACCTCTGGGACTTCCGTATGTTGTGCTGCCCACGGCCAGCCCATACGTGTTCTCTCCACATGGTAACTCCCTCCGGGCATGATGTGGCTCCCGCAGCGTCCTTCGGGCACGCTTTCCCAGCGTTATCCAATAAGTCTGCTGAATGGGTCTTGCGGAACAGCAGTATGACTCTCCCTGCGTGAATTTCCCCGCTCGCATCAGAACGGGGTCTGAGGGGCTCTCGCTGGGCGCTGGAAGTGGTAGTAACTGTGGCGTTTTCCATAGGGATCCCAATTCGTCGGTAATACCAACGTACGTCGTAGTGACCGACTGAAAGGGAACGTCTCGGTTACGTATGGTAACCCTCGTTCCCTGAAGGAGGGAACGGAGACGTACGTCCCGTCGCCACAGTTCCTTACCATCACTGCATGGCCGAGTCACTAGTTCGGCTCCTCAGTGAAAAACGTCAGTGCGATGCTCTCGCTTCCTGTTTATACCCGCGGCGCGGGGCGGAGCGCGAGATGCAAATCTCGCATGCTAATGGCCCATTGGCCTGTTCTCTAAATCTCGAAGCTGATAGGGGCTCTCTAAAGTGATCCCAATTCGTCGGTAATACCGACGTACGTCTCCGTTCCCTCCTTCAGGGAACGAGGGTTACCATACGTAACCGAGACGATTTCTTCCTTGAAATTATTAGAGATGCCAAAGGGAACAGTAAAAGACTATGGAAAAGCATTGACAAACTAACTGGAAAGGAAAAGCCCAAATATGAAAGCATACATCTTAAAATAAATGGAAATATTCTAGATGATAGCCTCGCTGTCGCTACAAATTTTAATAATTATTTTTTAAATTCTGTGCAAGCATTGGGTCCGAATTTTCCAAAGATCCACCCTCAGCACTCCTTAGTTTGTGATAGTTCTGCCTTTTGTATAACACCAATAAATGATATAAAGGTTGGAAAGGTCATCTCAACCCTGTCCAATAGCAAGGCAAAAGACATATATGGTCTTGATACTGTCTTTCTAAAAAATCATAAAGAATCTATAACCTCCGCTTTAACTAAACTAATAAACATATCTATTAATGAGAGTACTTTTCCCAGTGCCCTGAAATCTGCTATAGTAACCCCTGTGTATAAATCTGGTGACAAACTGGAAGTTAGTAACTATTGACCTATTAGCATCCTGCCAGCCATTTCAAAGGTCATTGAAAAGGTTGTAGCAGAACAACTGATTGCTCACCTTGATTCCAGGGCTTTTTTACATCCTATGCAGTTTGGGTTTAGGAAAAAACATTCAACAGAAACAGCATGCTGCTACTTCCTTGAAGTAATTAAAACAAACCTAGATCAGGGTGGAGTGGTGGGTGCAGTTTTTCTTGATTTGCACAAGGCTTTTGACACGGTTAATTATGACATACTATTAAACAAACTGGCAAATTATGACCTTTCCATAGACACACAAAATTGGATTAAATCTTACCTGAGTGGCCGAAATCAGTGTGTGCGGGTGAACAATACTCTGTCCTCATTTAAAGCATGCACCCTGGGAGTGCCACAAGGGTCAATTTTAGGGCCACTGCTTTTCAGCATATATATTAATGACCTTCCATCTGTGTGTAATACTGTTGATTTAATAATGTATGCTGATGATACTGTGTTATATACTCATGGGAAAAATGCAACTGAGGTTGCAATGAAATTAACTAAAGAAATGCAGAAGGTTGCAGAATGGCTAGATAACTCCTGTTTGACCTTAAACGTTGAAAAGACTGTAACCATGTTCTTTACAAACAGGAGCAAACTCAGCGATTGTCCTGAAATATCAGTAAATGGGCAAAAAATAAAAAATGTGGATGAATTCAAATATTTAGGGGTTACCCTTGATAATACTCTTAGTTTTAAAAATCATGTTAAAAAGTTGAGTAACACACTGAAATTTAACCTCATAAACTACAGACACATAAGAAACTCTCTTACTGTTGAAGCATCACATACATATTTAAATGCAATGATTCTCCCACATTTTTTCTATTGTATGACAAGTTGGTCTCAGGCATGTAAAACAGCCTTAAAACCACTTGAATCATTATATAAAAGTGCCCTTAAGATTCACAACAAAAAAACACGTCAGTATCATCACTGTCAGATACTCACCAAATATAGTATTTTAAATCTGGAAAATCTAATAATGCACACAAATGTATGTCTATTGTTTAAAATCCTTCATAATGCTACTGCTCCTCCTTTGAAAAAAATGGTGACACTCTGCTCAGAAAAAACAACAAGAGCTACCCGATCATGTACCAGGGGAGAATGCAGTATTCCTAAACGCAGGACTGCATTTGGTAAATCATCTTTTTCTTTTGTTGCCATAAATCAATGGAACACACTTCCAACAGAGTTGATTACATGTACGGATTTTAAAAAATGTTCATGTCACACAAAACATTGGATCCTGTCACAACAAATTTGTGGCCATTTGTGAGTTGGTGTGTGTTTGTGTGAGAGATGGGGGGGTTTATTAATTTATAAAAGGTGATGGGAGGGGGGTAAAATTAGGGGGGTAAAATCAGTTGAAATCTAGACTAAAAACACATCTCTTTACTGTGGCATACACATAAAACACTTTTTCAATGAAATGATTGTTAGGCTGCATTAACTAGGTCAGCCGGAACCGGGAACACTTCCCATAACACCTGATGTACTCGTTACATCATCAGAAGAATAGCATCTACGCTAATGATAGTCTCTCTGTTTTATCCCGAGGTTTACTGCAGTCAGCCGGATCCGGGCCGTATCCAGTTCAGATGGTGGACCTGCGCCCAGAGAAGACCAACACAGGACCCCGAAGTGTCTGCAGAGACCGTGATTAGACTCCCCCTGCAACTGCCTCATCGACACGTCATCTCAATAAATCCGTCTCCGGCGTGTTGACTCAGATTGTTCGAATATTACAATTAAATAATACTTAAATCGATATGTCATCCTCAATAAACCCGTCTCCAGCGTGTTGCCTCCGATCATTCGAATATTGCACTTTAATAATTATTTAATCAACATCATCCTCAATAAACCCGTCTCCAGCATGTTGCCCCCGGTCCCTCGAATATTCTGATCTATTATGACCTCTGAGCTGTAAAGCTGCCAGAATAATAATAATAATAATAATACGCTGTTTGTTAATTGGCCAGAGGAGAACTGGCACCCCGACTGAGCCTGGTTTCTCCCAAGGTTTATTTTTCTCCATTAGGTCACCTAATGGGGTTTTGGTTTCCTTGCCACTGTTGCCTCTGGCTTGATGTGTTCAGTTGGGGACACTAAATTTTTCAACTAAACATCGAAATAAATCAAAATAATAAACTAAATTAACCATTTAAACTAAATTACTGATCAAATTATTGATCTAAAGCCCACACTGTCACTGTATGATAATTGAAATGAACTGATGACATCAGCGTTTTTTCCAGAATGGCTATACAGCTGAATAAAATTATGCTGCATTATTTTCCTGTTTAACACTGTAAAGCTGCTTTGAAACAATCTACATTGTTAAAAGCGCTATATAAATAAAGTTGACTTGACTTGACTTGACTTGACGAAGCTGAGCTGAGCTCCTATGTTCACAGAGCGGCTGAAATTATAGTGTCTATCAGTTATTATAATACAAAAACAATTGTCTAAATTATGCTGCATATTCCTCAAAAGTTATTTTAAAGATATCACTAGTTGACAACATAGTACTATATTTTCGGAAATCATAGGCTATGATATTGCGCAGGTGCACGTGATGCAACGCTGTCAGAGTCGACAGACTCATGTGTCAGACTCATTTCAGTGCAAAATAATCAGGTCAAAACCGATTTAATATACTGCAAATAGCCTACTAGTTTTTTATGTTTATTTATAATTAATTTAGGCAGGCAACAAGGCTACCAAGTACTGCACACAGTGCGCAGCTAATTCATTTAACATTTTTTTTCCCTAACGTAATTTTTTGTTGATTTTTAGTCGAAAATTTCAGGACTTCAGTCGACCAAGATTTTCTTTGGTTGATTACAGTCTGATTACCTATTCACTCTGCAAAAAGTTGCTGTTTTCCCAATTGCTTCCATTTTGTTATAATACCACTAACAGTTGACCGTAGAATATTTAGTAGTGAGGAAATTACAAGAATGGACTTGTTGCACAGGTGGCAAACTATCATGGTACCACGCTTGAATTCACTGAGCTCCTGAGAGTGACCCATTCTTTCACAAATGTTTGTAGAAGCAGTTTGCATGCCTAGGTGCTTGATTTTATACACCTGTGGCCATGGAAGTGACTGGAACACCTGAATTTAATGATTTGGAGGGGTGTCCCAATACTTTTGGCAATATAGTGTATATTTAAATGCATAAAATACAAGTTATTATGTGAAAGTATCTGACATGGGATCATAAAAACACAATGCTCATTGCGTGAGGCCAATCAAAACTGCTGCATGTTTTCATAGATGAGGTTTAAATATAGTGCAGATGGATTCAAGGACATGTGTGAATAGGACAGTTTTATTAGCAACAGTGAAAAAATTCCAGACTATAGACAAGAATGTGCAGTGTCATGTCATAATATCTGCTTTGGGAGGTGATACATTCAGTTCTTACACATGGTGATGGACTCAGGTTGTGTTGACTGGGTGAAAGTTGATCATGCCAAAGAAAGGATCTGCAAGCAGAGGAATTGTAGGAAGTGCTAGCACAAGCTGTAAATGATTGTAATTTCAGAACAGCATATTTATAGAGCTGCTTAATAGCATAGCTTGTAGCGTCTGTTATGTCTAAGACTTTATGGACATAAAATGGATGTTGGTAATTCTAATCAGCTTATCCAACTATTTATACAACAAAATTTAAAATTTGCATATTACAACATCCACTTTGCTCTAGCTGCTCAAATTACCCTTGAAGGTTTTGACAATCTTCTAATAATAAAGCTCAAGTACATCTCTTAACCAAATCGCTGCCTATTTATGTTAAGTCCTTCACATACGTTATAAGACAACTAATCAAGAAAGCTACAGACAAAGTAGGTTAAAGGGTTAGTTCACCTAAAAATTAAAATTCTGTCATTTAATGTTTTCCACATACTGTTATAAATCAGCAATTCTCCACCTTTTTTGAAAACAAAGTGATGGCCATGTATTCAAGCAACATCATCTCGTGAGTGTGTATGTACTTAAGATAAAGAGTGGTTTTCTCAATATGCAGTGACTGAAAAGATGATGATTAATAACTTAATTGAAGGTCCCAATGAGCACAGTGGTCTCCATCATTTGTAAAAGAGGGAAGTTTTAAACCACCAAGACTCTTCCTAGAGCTGGCCGCCTGGCCAAACTGAGCAATCAGGGGAGAAGGGCCTTAGTCAGGGAGGTGACCAAGTTTCTCTGTGGAGAGAGGAGAACCTTCCAGAAGAACAAACATTTCTGCAGCACTCCACCAATCAGGCCTGTATGCATAGAGTGGCCAGACGGTAGCCACTCATCAGTAAATGGGACATGACAGCCCGCCTGGAGTTTGCCAAAAGGCACCTGAAGGACTCTCAGACCATGAGAAACAAAATTCTCTGGTCTGATGAATCAAAGATTGAACGCTTTGGCCTGAATGGCAAGCGTCATGTCTGAAGGAAACCAGGCACCGCTCATCACCTGGCCAATACCATTCCTACAGTGAAGCATTGTTTGGCAGCATCATGCTGTGGGGATGTTTTTCAGCGTCAGGAACTGGGAAACTAGTCAGGATCAAGGGAAAGATGAATGCAGCAATGTACAGAGACATCCTTGATGAAAACCTGCTTCAGAGCGCTCTGGACCTCAGACTGGGGCAAAGGATCATCTTTCAACAGGACAACAACCCTAAGCACACAGCCAAGATAACAGGAGTGGCTATGGGACAACTCTGTGAATGTCCTCCTTGAGTGGCCCAGACAGAGCCCAGACTTGAACCCGATTGAACATCTCTAGGGAGATCTGAAAATGGCTGTGAACCGATGCTCCCCATCCAACCTGATGGAGCTTGAGAGGTCCTGCAAAGAAGAACGTGAGAAAATAGGTGTGCCAAGCTTGTAGCATCAGGGCTCGCAAAATCGCTAGCCCAACGTCCCGGGGCTATGGTATCTTCCAGCCGGGTAACCAAAACGTATCACGGCCCTGCTCGACGGGCTATTTTAAATCGTGAATAAAATTCCTTTCTTGCTTTGCGTTGTTGACTCTCTTGACTTGTTATCTAAAGGAAAAATCTGATCACGGAAGTTTTTGATCATGCTGATTTGTCCGCAGTGAAGTTTAGCTGATGTATGTGTGTGCGTATGTGTTTGAGTGTGTTTGTGATGAGCGGATTGCGGTTATATACGCGGGTCAGGCGGACCAAATAATAAAACATAACATTGTAATTAATTGCGGGTGGATGAGAGATAAATAATAAATGTGTTGATTTTATTAAAGACACGGAACTCTCATTTCACTGTAAAATGCAACGAGCGTGCATCACTCACTTCGTTTTCAAATCCAGCATCTCCTCAGGGAAAACAAATCAAAGATAACATATGCTTAGAGCACTTCCTAGTGGACTGTATATAAAACACAAAGGAAAAACCCTACATGAGATATTGCTTAATAAATTAACAGGTTTACCTAAAATATACTAACTTAACAGAAATTATTCTGATAAGAATTTTCCAACATAACGATTGTTCAAAACTTTTCTTTTCAGGTACTAATTAGCAGAATTTACTAAATTAAAAACAAAAGGAAGTTAAGTCAAGTAACTTGTAGGAGCGTTTTAGTGAAGTTTAGAGCGTTTTAGTTTTAAAGCATTTTAGTTAAACAAGACGAATCAAGTGTTGGGTAGCCTATGTGATGCGTAACGACCGTGAAGCGCTCTATGTATATGACAATAAATGAATAAAGCCTGGGGTCTATTTATACTCATTGTGGGGTGTCTTGTGTTTGTCAGATCGTTGGGTTCGTTATGGTATGTTTGTCAGTCTCCTGATGGTTCCTGAGTTTGTGTGTCTGCCTGTCATTTGGAGGATCGCTCTGCCTAGTTCATGGAGGATCTGTTGCAGTCTGTTCTGCCTGGCCACCTCCGTTACCGGTTCGCATTGCTTCACGCCTGCCTGTCGTTTGGAGGTTCGCTCTGCGTATTTGGCGTGCTGTCCGAGGAGAGGGCTCCGAGCCCGAGCTCGGTATTTGGCCCGAACCCAGAGTACTCCCCCGTATCTCTGGTTAGGAAAGTAACCAGGTGAGTGTGATGAAGATGGGGTGGTGGAGGGATGCTGAAAACCTGTCTCATTAACTCCACTGCCAGATCTGAAAGTATGGGATTAATCTTTGGGTTAAAGCTGGATGTGATGGTGAGTTCTGAGCATCTGAGAAAGCCAAAGAAAACCTATATGAACATTGCATCCAGAGTGCGGGCGGTATTGATGGAGTGGTAGCCTCGGCGGAGGTTGGAGATACATTTAGTGAGTATATCTAAAGTTATTGGTTGTCTGGAGTCTGGGTGGATGGGTTGGGTTTTTTGGATGCCTTTGATGAGCATGGATGTTTGTGAATTGGCCAATTCTGAGGAGGGCAAACCTAAAAAAAGTTTGTGAAATATTGAATTCCGCTTAGATAACCCTTGATGGAGCTGGCTTGGAGGTTCTTGATGCTGTTGAGATGAGATTTGAAAGAAGTGATGGTAAGCAGAGAAAAATCAGGAAAATTCAGGTCGTTTGTGGAGTGAAAAGACTTGAAACACTTCCATGCAGTTAGGTAGGATTGGACGGTTCTGGGGGAAAGGCTTGAAGAATGGAATTAAGAGAGGCGTCAAGGAGGGATTTCAATGGGTGGTTTTGTGGGAATATCAGCTCTGAATAGTGAGGTACTGGGGTTGGGAATGGGTCCGCATTTGGTGCCAAAATCCTGAATTTCTGTGAGGATCTGTGCTCTGATATTGCTGGCAACAGGGGGTGGTTCCATGGCTGTAGCATTCGGCGGGATGGGCATCGGTGTTGTGGAAAACAAAGTGAAAGGAGAACGAGTTCGGGGAAAGGTGTTAGGAGGAAGGAAAGCCGGGGCAACTTGCGGAGGCAACCTCATGTTTCGGTCGCCCCCAGGCAGAGTAGGAACAGGTGAGTGGGAAAAGAGGAAAGCTGTGGAGGAAAATAGGGCATCTGGGCCTAAACCGCTAGCAGAGGCAGCTTCGCGCTAGAATCTGGATGGACAAGGGAAAGGATTAGAGAAAGTGACAGGAAAAGGCTGTGATAACGGAGCCTGCACTGCTGACGGAGGCATACTCACACTGAACAGGCGGCCTGTGGAAGCTGGCATTGTGACGTGAGGTACAGCGCTGGAGAAAGCTGCGGTCTGTAGCTCGGCAGAGCAGAGAGAAGAGTTTAGCCTGGTGATGGCAGCAGCGGGATCTGGGACACGGCCCAGACTGGCTGAAGGCCTGCTACTACGGCCTGGCGCTCGTGGAAGAACCGTTCCTGTGAGGGAGGTAGGTGTTTTATGGGAGCGTGAGTTTGGGGCCTTGTGATTACTCGCCCTGTTTGCGGCTTTGGAAGGTGGAGTGGATTTTGGAGATTGGAAAGCGTCTTAGAGTGACGCGTACAGGTTTTACAGTTGTACTTTATCCATCCTTAGCGCTTTGAGTTTGAGAAAGGCGACTACAAATAGAATGTATTATTAGAGAAAAAGGAACAGCACTGCTGTGGCAGTGGAGAAAATAAGCCAGAAAAACTGAGATCCTGCAGGAGCAGAGGGAACAGCACTGCTGTGATGGATAAAATTCGCCAGAAAAACTGAGCTCCAGCGGTAGAAAAAGGAACAGCACGGCTGTGGGAGTGGAGAAAATTAGCCAGAGAAACTGAGCTCCAGCGGGAGAAAAAGGAACAGCACTGCTGTGGCAGTGGAGAAAATTAGCCAGAGAAACTGAGCTCCAGCGGGAGAAAAAGGAACAGCACTGCTGTGGCAGTGGAAAAAATTAGCAAGAGAAACTGAGCTCCAGCAGGAGAAAAAGGAACAGCACTGCTGTGGCAGTGGAGAAAATTAGCCAGAAAAACTGAGATCCAGCGGGAGCAGAGGGAACAGCACTGCTGTGGTGGAGAAAAATTTTAATGGACAAATGGAAAAACACATTTGTGTAACCAAATGGGACTCTTATTTTGAAATATATATGCCTTATTATTGTAGAATGCTCATTCAAATTCGTATGAAGGAGATAAAATATACAAATATACAGTCTTACAACCAGAGGAGGGCACAAATACATCAAAAACTAGGGATGCACCGAATATTCGGCCACCGAAAAACTTTTATCACCGAAACAACATGGCCGAAATGTTGTGATGACGCAAACAGAAACCGCGACCTGCACGTGCTAGTCTGAAGCGGCATGTCTGCGGTGTGGACGTATTTCAGTATATGTGAGAAACACCCACGTCTGCTCCATGCACAAGCACTGACAGCGAGAGCTCATGTTCTCGATGAGAAGAGGACCAGACTTCACTGTGAAACCGAACGCAATCTTTAACAGTGGGCATGTTTTAAGCGCGGAACACACTTCAATCTGGCGGCAGCGCGCGCGCGTGAACGCGATCATCTGTGAGTGCGATCGATCATCTCTTCCTTAAGAATAAACATGAATGAACATCTAAGGTGTGTTGAGGATACATTACAACTTACTGTTACGTATCATATGTGGTGTAATCGCTCAGTCAGTGTTTCAACGGCAGAAAGACCTCAATATAACTGCTGTAAACTAAACAGTCATGTAGCATCACATTTAACTCAGGCAGTCATTCAGTGTCGACAGCTGTTAGTTCACTAGAGAAATCAACTCTCTCTTTCACTAAATATATGACCTATATTAGCCGTTATATTCATTATATTCTACTTAACCTGTTAATGACATCTTGATTATTTCATGTATGTTTAAATAAAATGACAGACACTGTGTATAAATTATTATATTTCAACAACGAATTGGATAAAAAACTATTTTATAATTAGATTTAGAAGTGATTGCAAAAACTGCCTTATGTGAAGTGTACATGTTTGTGTACAATGTTATTTGAGTGTTGATTATTAGACCTAAAAATACATAGCAACTGAATTTAGGCTAATAGTTTGGGCTCTGTTTTTAACCTTTAATATTAATGTGCAAGTAAGGGCTCCCTATATAGTTTAGAGCAATATATTCAATAAACTTTTAGTTATAATTTAATTCATTTAAGGACAGACTTTTTTTTCAGTTAACCAATAAAAATAAATAAAAAGCCATTTTGTAAAACTGCTGTACCGAACCGTCAGTTTTGTGTACCGCTAAACCCCTATTCTAGAGTTAACATATGGGCTATGGCAGTCTTTGCTTTGATAAACTATTATGTTAAAGGCCTACAGAGAAAATAAATGTATCTTTAAGCAGTTGCACTTGTTCTGAATGCACTTTCTTGTAGTAGTCCTACAGAGAAAATTTTTAAATGCACTAGACCTAAATGCACTTTGTTTTTATGAAAGAACATTTAATTTAAAAACCTTTCTGTAGGCCTGTACATTATTATTTAATGTACAAATGAGTGGGGTCAAGTTAATCATTTTAGTTTGAATTTTATTTTATACTGTGCATTGTTGCAATGTGCTAAATAAATATTGGCATAACTTGTAATTGATTTATTCTTTGAAACTTTAATATTAATGTATGCATTTGCAATGCCTTGATTTTAGTAAAGTTAGTACACAGTCATAGCCATAAATGCAATGGTACTAATATTTGGCATAATTTCTTTCGGTGTTTCGGCTTTCGGCTTTCGGCCTTGGTTTCCTCTTTTTCGGTTTTCGGTTTCGGCCAAGAATTTTCATTTCGGTGCATCCCTATCAAAAACTATTTTGTTACAAACTACAAATACTGCATCAGGAAATGTAACAAAATAAAATACAAAATACTGATGTGAAAAATACTAAGTAATTAGTATTTTGAAAATACAAAAATACTTCCAACAATCTTAAGCTTTATCCAAAGCTACTTTCATTGTATTCAAGGTACACATTTTACATGAATGATAAAACATTGTAAAAAACATTTTACAAGGTACACATTAATCATAATATGTGTGGGTTTGTTTTACACACTCTCAACTGCCCTGAACGCGTATGCCTTTTCCATAGTAGAATCGCGCTGCGTGTGCAATTATTGAAAAACAATAGGATTGATGATTATTTTATACAAAATCCGACGGAATATCAATATTTCTGATATGTAATACTTTTAAAAACATGTAAAAACTGCAGATGGATTTTATATTGTGAACGCTTGCTTAGCATGGAGATTTCTGTGGAGTTACGAGCTTACAACAGATGCGCTGTTTCATAATAGATATGTCCTTTTATGAATGACAACATTGCAATCATGCATTGATCTCATAAGGCACAATTTTCTCTATAATGCCGCTCATTGTGCAATATGTGTGTAGACTGTATATTTTTCACAAAACACTTTACCTTAAAGGTCCCATGGCATGGCATTTTTCTATTATTTTATAATGTTTCCTGAGGTGTACTTATATTGTTAGTATGATTTTTACATCATAAAATATCATAATTTAGAAATAAAAGGCATTTTTTCAATACTGATGTTTATTGACAATTACTGATGTTTGACGAGCCTGCTGCCAGAGAGACGGATGGACCTGAGTTCACTTCTCATCAGTTCTCAGCATGTCTCAGTTCAATGAACTGTTGTAGTTACAGCATATACTTCAGGTTATTAGTCTATTTCTAGACGGAGGGGCTGTCACTCATGTCAGAAAGTTAGTAACTTTAGTAAATTATGGATCAGCGCTGACTGGAGACGCGAACAGTTTAGAACGATTCAGTCCGATTTGGTGAACTGATTCGGTTCGCTAAAAAGAACCAGTTCAAAAGAATGATTCGTTCACGAACCGGACATCACTAATGTACCGGAGACGGAGCGATTGCTAACAAAGTTATTTATAGTAACTACTGAGTTATGAGAGCGCTGTCAGCGCGAGTTTATTTAGTTTGTATCTGAGAGTTCTGAATAAACACGAGTCCCAGTCACACCAAGTCTGTCTTCATCCTTATTACCAACTTTGTAACACATGTAATTAACCATTACAGCTGTGGAGATGAACGAGTTACGAGTAAGTGTTGATTATAGCATTATTTTTAGATATGTTCCTATCATATGAAAAGCGTCAGTGATGCGCATTGAGTACACAGCGCAAACAAAGAAACAACAGCAGTAATCGAATGTAATACAGTTTATTGTGGGGCTAGGCTGGCTAGGCCTGATATGCTCACGCTTACCCCCCTTCTGCTTAATCTCGCGCCGCGTTTGGTGCCTCCGCTGTGGGCCAGATGCAGTACTGGGGGTCGGTGATGTTGAAGGCCGACCGGCCAGTGCAGCCCGAGCTTCGGCATGCGGGAGGTTTATCTCTAAAGATGTTACTCTGCTGATGTTGAGCAGAAACGACTGTATGCACATTTTAGAACTGATAGATGCGACGAGGATGTACAAAAACACTGACTCACAAGATAGAAAACACGAAAACACCATTCTGTGTCGGGAGAAAGAGAAGCCGCAGCGTGTGCCCGAATAATAAATAACTAGCTACACATAAGAAATCACTGATCACAGATCAGAAGGAACTGAAAAAGGACTTCTGTTTTCATTTGTACATCCAAACACTGAGAAACTGCCAGCATTCACTCGTTCACAATCCATGATCTCTCAAGGACAAATATGGCGCTTGCATGGGCGTGCCTGCCAAATTCTCTGGGTGGAGGAAAGGGAGGTAACCGTTCCTGTTATGAGGTCATAACAGGAGACTTCAAGATTGGCTAGTCTGGCCTGTCATTTTCTCAAAGGCAGAGAAAGACAGCCAGAACTCGGTTTACACCCATCAACATTTCTAGCCACGTGGGGACAATATTCAGGCTAGGGGAACTCATATTAATGTTGAAAAACCTCATAAAATGAAAATTTCATGCCATGGGACCTTTAATGCCGTTTTTAAGAGGAGCAGCGCCACTTCTTCTCCTGTGTTCAAAACTCGTTCACTTCTTGGAGGGAGCCCGGTCCAGAGCTGTTAAGGGTGTCACGTGATTTTCGTGCATCTAACCTGGACATTGCCATTGCCAACATCCAGGGGTGGACAGGGGCAAACATGCAGATAGCATTTTTTTATATACAAATCTTTGATTTCTCCATACAATATAGTTTAATATCCAATGCAATATCCATACAATGCTATGGTCTAGAAGACTTAGGATGTAGTGCAGAATGTGGACTGTTTTTGGGTGCCTTTCTAGTGGTTATAGTATGTAATCTGTAATTTTATGGAATAGAGCTCAAATAGTGGAAAATAGTTTAAAAATGATATGAAAAATACAGCATATTAAAATTATTTCTGAAGGATCATGTGACACTTACTGAAGTAATGATGCTGAAAAGTCAGCTTTTACAAAAATAAATTACATTTTACAATACATTCTCAGAGAAAACTAGGCCTATTGGAAATTGTATTAATATTTCTTAATATTTGTGGTTTTACTGTATTTTTGATCAAATAAATTCAGCCTTCTTTCAAAAACATTTTAAAAAGTCTTAATTATTTCAAACTTTTGATTAGCAGTGTGTTAAATAATGCATGTGAACTAACTAGCAAATTATATATTTATTTTTATATATGACACTTTCCATATGCACTCTAAAAAATAATTTGTGGCTTAGTAAATATCACAGTAATAGTTAACTTTATTAACTTAATAAAATCTCTAAATATCATTTACTTGATGTTTTGAGTTGAACATACCAAAATAATTGACAAAAAATCCAACAGTTAATTTTGTCTCAAATTTAGTTATATTTAAGTTTTTTTCACTAAAATAATTTAGTGTTCGAATAACCAATTATTTATTTAAAATATATTTAATATATTTGTGAAATTTCCATCAAAATATTTGAGAAAGGCGAATTAAATCGATCTGTTTCAATAACGACAAATATTACTTAATTCAAATCAAGATTATTAATCTTTAACACACACTGAAGAAATGGAGTGACCGTACTTGATTATAACACTTCACCCCTCCCCCGCCCCTTGACGTGACGACGGCTCGACGGTTGAGTGAGCAGACAGTTTGAATTCTCTTCAGCCTCGTTCCTTCTTCCCAGCATCGCAGAATTGGAACATTTGCTCTGTGAAATTCAGGTTTGTGTGTTTTATTTTATCTATAAAATCATTACTGTGCTTAAAATTTTATTTAATGCAAAAAAACATACAGGGACGCAATGTGAGTCACCTAAACGGGTGTGGCATCTGTCTTTGAAGCCTAACACACGACTTTATTCCTTAAGATAATGAATATAATTAATTTGGATGATAAAATGTTCTTAAAACTGTGCACTGTTTGTTTATTGGCAGGTTATGGAGTCAGGTGCGTTGCAGCATCTTTGAGCTACGAGTGAAACGCTGGACGGTGGTCTGAAGTTCAGAGTCCACCCGCAGAGCGCGAGTCCATCTCAGGCTCGAGAAACAACGCTGATATGGTGGAAATGGGATAACAGACAGGTTGATTACACTTGAATTACTTTTAAATGTTTAATTTTTACTTCTAAAATGTTTTTTTACATGAGTTTAAATGTTGCCAATATTGTATAAACTGTCAAAACTGTAATATATGCTGTATTGCTGTCCTCATCGACAATAAAGGCCAATGTCATGTATAAGTGTGGTTGTGTGGAGTATTTTACAAAGGTTTAGAGGAAATTAAAGGTAATATTAAAGTTATACTAAAAGAGTTAATATTACTATGAATAAAAACAGTTAATATTACTCATAAATATTGTTTTTTAAATGTTTTTCCTTCAATTTTTTCTATTCAATTTTATTTGTAAATGTGCCAAATGTAGTTACATAGATCTAACAGTTTTTTACTTGCATTTGTTCAACTTATACAGTGTATGTAATTGATTACACTGCTTTAAAATCTACTCAATTTTATTAGTGTAAAAATGTCTCACCAAAAAAATTGAGTAAATCATAGTAAACGTTTTTAGAGTGTGCTACTTGAATATGAAAGTTGCCAGTTTTAGCATGATGTATGTGTAGGCTAAGCCTATGTTTCAGAAAAATATTTTGAGTACTATGAATAATTTGAAAATGATTGTGAAATTACTGAAGAAAGCCTGGAAACAGAAAGACAAACATTCCCTCTGCTGAAAACTGCGACATCAACGCTAATGTTTCTTTGTGCATTCTGTGATGAATAACGTAAAAGGCATTACAATCTAATTAATTCTAAAAGGTCAGCAGTAGTTTGCATCCCTGGAAATTAGTGTCCGTCATTTAACATTTTTTAAAATTGTTAACAGTCGGGAAATATTACTGTAGTACATTGACTCATATTCAGCTCTTACCTCGGCTCGCATTCAAGTGGCGTCCGCACTGCTCGGCGGCTGTGCACAGTAAATCCCGCCTCCTTCAATTTGATTGGATATCGCAAACATTTTGACATTGACGAGCGCTTTTACACCACTGAGACACTGGGACTGAGCAGGCTATAGATTAGAGTTTTGCATGGAGTTTTGCCTCAAGTGGACTGTGCGGGCCATTCGTCTGGGCTGACGGAAGGATATAGGCTACGTAGTTTTACTATAATTTATTCTTCATACATATTTACTTAGCAAGGGGCCGGCCCACATTTTCCAGCAGCCCACCGGGAAAACGCCCGGTATGCCAGATGGCCAGTCCGCCCCTGCCAACATCAGACCGAAACTATGGCAAAATCATTTACTATGGTGATAAGCATATGGTGATTTTTCTTAAGGATTTAAGTATTTGAAATACTCTAAATACACTCCCTCAAAATATTTTGTAACAAACTACATTTTTATTTTTTTCCACACCTGCAAAATACAAATGACAAAATACACTAACGTAATTAAATACGTATTTAAAATACATTTAATTGAAATACTGCCCATGTCTGCTTACAACTGTATACAAAATATTAAAAAATAATCACAGTAAAGAAAACATTGTCATTGTTCATAAGAAATCGGTTGGCATAAAAATGCACTATTCATTGATTGCGAACTGCTCTTAACTGAAGCATTCTGAAGCATTGTTTTGCAAGCCCATAGAATGCACAACAGCGCCACATTCAGATTTTGAAACGAGCACTCACATTTATTTCATGAAATCATAGCCATTGAAGTTTGCAGTATCGTGATATAGGTTTTCCATCCCCAAAATATAAGATGGCTTACAATAATCATTGATACGCTTGTTTGTACAATATAGCCTGCCCTACTGTAAGGTACTGATGTTACATTTAAGAAAACAAGTGCTCCAAAATACATTGTACAGTTCGCACACATCTATTTATAGTCACAAATGCGAGTATGGTCACACTGTGTCGAGCCCTGTGTGACCGAGCTTATGTGAGCGTCAAGTTGAGAAGTATTGAATCAAAGGCAGTGATTATCAGCTGATTCCAACTAGTGGCTGATAGTTTGGTGTAATATGCGCTGTTGCATTGCCATCATTTTAGTGATTTAGCCTCACAAAGTCACGATACCTTCATTCGCTTTACCATCAAGTATATTTATTGTTCATCACCACGGCAACCACGTGCACGTCCATGATGAACGCACTTCTCGCGTGTGAAAAGTGTCTGTCTGTAGTACACATAGAGGCGGCAACATCGCAAGAAAAGCTTGATGTGTGCCGGTAACAATACATTATTTTAAATAATTTCCTATTTCTTAAGACAGGAACTGTTGTAGTGTTTTCCCTGTTGCAAGTCTGTGCAGTGTGCACTCTTTACACCGTCTGAGTGCTGCTCTCGCCGTCGCCGTCATTGTTCCAAAACCACCACGTCATTAACATGTGTTTAGAACATTGATTATTGAAGTTTGTGAATCGATTAGAATTGTTAGAAGACAGCATCACGATTGTGAATCGTGGAAAATTCATAATTACATCTCGGGAAAAACAGAAATTCTTTTACCATGAATGCTGATGGAAGCAGCCAAAAGGTTTTTTTATTTATTTTATTTTTTATTTATTTTTTAGGTAGCTTATACATTTGTAAGGAAAAGATTTTAGCAATTTGTAGAATTGCTTTGAGCGGCGTGTGGAGCCATGTAGACAGCGTGAGTGCGCGGGCGGGCAGGGTGAACTGCCGGAAATGTTGTCCGTGCTGAAAACCTGTCAAGGAACTTTGTTGAGTTGACTGGGTATTTTTATGATCCTCCACTTGTGCTGATTGGGTAGACATGTTGATTACTGATTGCTGACAGCTGGTTTGAAAGACATTATGATTGGATAGATCATTTGAACGTGCTCCTCCCGAACTTTGTTAATGAAACATCATTTCTGTTCACTGAGGTTTCGGGTTGTCCATTGGGTCCCTGCGCTGCCAAGCATCATCTGTTTCCCAACACCATTATCTGCTGACTTTATTCATCTTCTCTTGGGTTGTGTTTTTTCATCTTCTCGGTTTTCAGTAAACTTTATTTTGCACTTGCTTTTGAATCCTTTGCATTTCTCCCGTCACAGACTCCTATTCAGTTTTCTACATACATTTTTTTTTTTTTTTTCGGGCTAGTTAAATTCATTTCGGACTCCCAAATTTGAAGAGTGCCTGCCCGAAGGGCTACCAGCGATTAAAAAAATGTGCACGCCATGAGCATCATACTCCAAAAGATTTGAATAGGATGTATTTGGTGCCAAAGATGCTTCAACAAAGTAGTGAGCAAAGGCTGTGAATACTTATGAACATGTGCTTTTTATTTTTTAATAAATTTGCAAACTTCTTTCATGTTGTCATTATGGGGTATTGTTTGTAGAATTTTGAGGAAAATAATGAATTTAATCCAATCCAGTTCCATCTACTGACAGAGAGTGGATTTACATTTTCATTCAGTCGGTCTTCCTTTATTGTTCAGAATGTGGGAAAATCAGTTTATTGTTCATTTTAAAAGACAGCTGGAAAATAAGCAAATGTGCACTCAAAAAACTCTTCAGATAATAAGGTAAACTTGTTTATGGAGCAGATAAAATGACAGTAATTATTAACAATTATTTTGACACGTCAAATGATTGGCTGAAATGTGAAGTTTATCTTTTATTAAATTTTTTGTACAATCTTTATTGAAACTTGTAGTACATGTTAGTAGATAACATGTTGTGTTGCAAGACACTCCTTTAAAATCTGGCCATCATTTTTAATGTTATTATTGTATTGTTTATGCAAACAAAAAGTGCATAATGCTGCTAATATTATTTGTTATTTGTTGACACTGTGATAACCGTGATAATTTTGGTCACTATAATCATGGGTGACATTAGGGGGCCATATTTATAGTAGTCATGGAGTTTCTGTAATCGGATGTGAGCCGTCAGCTCCGCTATAAGTTGGAGCGATTAGTCAGGCCTCCACAGACTGCGTGTCCTGAGCGAGACATAAATCCACAAGAATGGTCCGTTAGTAGCATAAGCAGGAAAACCTCACTGTTCAGAGAGTCACGCTAGTCTTGAGTCTAGTAAATGCCAACTAGGGCTGCAGCTATCGATTCTTTTTGTAATCGATTAATCGAGCACTTAATCGATTGATTAATCGATTAATCGGATAAAAAAAAAATCTGTTTTTAAACAACCAAAACAAATAATGCATAATGAAAATGAAGAGGAAAAGCAATTTAATTTATTAATATGCACAACAGGTTTCATGCTGTAATCTAACCCTGACATCAAAGTAAATATCTTTTTATGTAGATTTCTACACCTGCAGCATTTACCATTAGGCTACTAACAAATAATATATCACTTCTGGTGTGAGCCTATTTGCTATGGTAACCTAGCAACCTGTGTGTGTGTGTGTGTGTGTGTGTGCGTGCGTGCGTGTGTGCGTGCGTGCGTGCATGTGCGTGAGGCTTCATTGCAATTTGGTACTGCTTACATACATTCATTTTCAATAGAGCGCTGCATTTGGCTTGCATCACTTGCATAGCGGTGTATTTTAGGTGAAGCATCCGTTCGAAAAATCGCGTCACAACATCACGTCCCGGTGTATAGTGAATGCTGAAATTATTGTTGCGTGGCTACATAAAAGTTTAAGCATATGTGATGCATTGCCACGATTGGTCTGACTGGCGCGAGAGAGAGGAGGGTGCGTGTGTTACTGATTTTCTACTATTAAAGTTGGAATTTTTCCAACAAATGAAAAAAGTGCATTTCTTTGTGATTTTAAAATACTTGAAGTAAACGGTTCACTTTCAGCAGTTATTGATGTCTGTGGGGCAGATTTATGTTTGTTGTACATCAGATACAGATACATTAACACAGTAGTAGACATACATTACATTTATTTGGATGCATTAATGAGAGAGTGATTGTGTGTGTGAATTACTCATTCCGTCTCTATTCATTATGAAGCTGTGATTTGCAATTACTTCAAAGGTATTCAAATATATGCCTTTAACGGTTGAGTTTCTAAGCTACTTTAGTGACTTTACTTTAGTCACAGGACGGCGTTGACACTGCGTTGCTCTCCGCGCGCGATCTTCACGCGAAAAGAGATCTGCCTTCAGGGCGCACACTCGTTGTCAAAGACGCGACACGGCTCGGCTCTATGTGACAGAAAAAAGCTGAGCACTAAAAGGATAAGTTTTCCGTATTGTTGTTTTTGAATAGTGCACAAGCGCTTCAATGTTCAAACTGGCAAGGCTTTAAAAGCATTTACTTGACAAACTTTATGAGGACGAAAGTGAAAGCGATCTGGCTTCGGGGCTTGCGCGCGCCGTGTGTGTGTGTGTGTGTGGCAGCTATAAGAACGGTAATCAACTTACATAAACTGTGTAAAACATGCAGTTACTATAGTGATACTGGGCATCTAGAATCTAAACTAAATTCAAAATGTATCACGCGCTATGGTGTGCTTCCTGAACATTGAACAGCGGTCCGTGTGAATCAGATCCCTGCGCGTCTAGTGCGCGTCATAGAAATTTAACGAGGCTTCGAGGCAGAATTTTTGCCTCGAGGAATTTTTGTAATCGAGATAATCGAGTAACTCAATGAATCGTTTCAGCCCTAATGCCAACCTCTTTTTTAAGTTATTCTTGACTATGCAGATGAACACCACATCATGTGAAAGAATTGTTCTTCCTCGCGGCGACAGAAAAAACACACTACGTCCGGGGCGCGGGAAGATGTTTTAAGTTGGGGATGCTGTGTTTTTTTCACCAGATTTGAATAAGAAACAATATTGAGTCTATAAAACACGAAACCACAACAAGCATATCGGTGAGAACACTCGTTTAAACAGCATACACACCGGGACATTTGACTGCACATCATATTTTTTACATTGGTGATTCTTCTTGCAATTAAAATGCAATGCACTATGGCCTACATTAAACCTTTAAATAAAAGGGTTTTTGAGCTGTTTACACTGTCATATACAATACAAGAGCCTGCACAGTGACAGGAAATAAAAATGAATGCAAAAGTCCAGCCTACCTTACCAGAGCATGTGAGCGAAGTGGAGCTCCACTCATGAACAGCTCACCGGTAAAACGACATGCGCTTAAATCCCGCTACGACACAGGATTTCTCTGTACTGTAGTCTACTATACTTGAAGAGTTCAGTTGCAAAACGCGATAAACGCCATTTTTTGACATTTGGATTTTATTATTGGAAATCACTGTTTAGATGTACCTTAATCTATGTGTGAATTGCTGCCATTAATAACATTTAAAAATTTACATTTTAAGCCTACTACAAAATGTATTTTTTCACAAAACGCGATATCCGCCAGCCCAGTTTCTTTACAAAGTGCAATATAGAATGTCCAGGATGCTGCGCAAGCTCAGGATGTCACGCGAGGAGAGAGTCACCGCCGGTGAAGTGCTCCGAGTTTGCTCAGTGATTTAACGATAATATCAAAACAAAAAACATATTTTTAAAAAGAGGATTCAATAGGCTACCTAAAAACGTTTACCATTTAATTGTTTATACTGTAGGCGAGCTGTCAGTCACGTAGGCTAAGTCACTGATCAACAGCTGTCTGTCAGTCAGAGAATCAAAGCTTCAGAGTCAAGCTAACGTTATGGATTTCGATGACGGATTGGAGCCGGTCATTCCAGCTGCTGTTGGGAGAAAGAGGAAGGCATCTAAAGAAAATCATTAAAGGGGGAAGACCAAACGGGCAAGGCATTCAGGGGAGGGAAAACATCCAAAGATTAATTGTTGTCATCGAGCGACTGCGAGTATGTTGGTCTGTCATGCCGACACACACACACACACACACACACACACACACACACACACACACACACACACACACACACACACACACACACAAACAAAACATTGATTCACTAGCTTTTCTTAATGGTATTACAGTAGTAGAATATAGCCTAAGGTGGATATATAGCGTTTTGCAAAAAAAAAAAGAGTTGTTATGTTGTGTATGTTCTGGCCAAAACTAACTCGGAATCTTATTATTATTAATCAATCTTTGTATATACTATTCCATATATTTATGATGTATTGTTTTTTTAACCAATTTAAGATGTTTGACAATGTTAAGATAAATATGTTGCATTTTGGCATGGTTTTTGACTTATTTATGAACTATTTATTGACATAAAATTAAATAAAAAATATCCTGGATTTGAAAAATATTGTGTCCCTGGCCTTCACTGAGCTCAAGTAATAGTTTAATGTACAAAAAATTGTGAATGAACTTGACTGTTGATGTCTTAAATAATAATGTCAAATAACCAACATTTCTCAAAATGGATATATCTCGTTTTGCAACGAAACTCTTCACTTGTTGTAGCCATTAAAATGCATATTTAGTTTCATATGTTTAAATATTATAATGTAATTTTTTTTTACTTAATTTACGTTGATAATGAAAAGTTAACCGAACACATAAGATGTGCAATATGTACATGGGGGTCAAAAATGATTTTGACCACTTCATTAAGTTTTGTTTTGTTGAAAGCCTTTCTCTTGTGAATTTTGTTTTGTATAAATTGTATCTTAATTTTAATCAATGTTTTATAAACCAATTGCCTTGATTTAATAAATAGTAAGCAAATATAGCAGACAATGACATTGAGGCGCCAGCACTGCGTGAACAACGGCTTAAATGAACAACTACTAGAAAAAGACTTTAGTTGGGGGCAGCCCTAGCTACTTATTTCAGATAGGCCTATTCGAACCAGCATACGTCACAAAGGGCATTCTGGGTTGAGCGCGTGGCGCTGAGCGGAATGAGCTTTAGAAATGAACGGAATCTTCAGAAAGGCGCTCTCCACTCTGGAGGAAATATTACCGCTCTTTCTACGCACACCACAACGCTCACAATATGACCTCATGTTCAAAAACATAATTCAACATATAAATAATACTTTTTAATGGGCCACTTAAAGTGTTTATTACAAATAAATTACTAAATGCTAAAAATGTATAAATGTAAATGAACAAAAAATTGCATTGTATTTGCAATCCTGTGGATCGAGAGACACTGAACACTGAACATTCATGTGGATTTTTGATAAAACATTATTTGCTTTGATGTCATGCCTGTGGAAGTCGTTTAGCCCTTCACAGAGGAGTAGTGGACCGGCACGGAAGCATATTAAATTATTATTATGACTAGGCTCGTTTTATTATTAAATTAATATTACAATTCATATGCCCTGCAATATTTCATGGCGCATCAACTCATAACCAATGTGTTGCGAGGATTAGTTAGAGCGTACTCATCATTTCAAAAACAACTTGTTTAACATGAAATACTTCTCGATTCATGAAAATAGCGTTTTTTCCACAATGGGCCACGAGTGAAATATTAAGAAAATAAATGTGATTAATCTCTCATCGTCTCTAAGATAATATGCGCCGTTAATGCAGGGGCAGGTTAGTTCCCATTCAGTCGGTCACTCTCGACGCCACGTCGGAGTACTGACGAATAGGAATCTCACTCGCGAGAGCCAATCTACTTCGAGTGTGACTAAAACGAGCCAATGCACATTGGCATGCAATGATTGCACCAGGTGTTCATGCCACGCAGTACGGGTATAAATGAGACAGGTGATTGCATCAAATCAACCTTTTGCTTCGGAGCCGAGTGGTAGATGGTAACGCCAGATATCACTCACTACTTCACAGTCCTGACTGAAGACGGAAGCCGCCTTTCGGAAGCGATCTCTTCAGTCGGTGTTGGTGTGACGGCACAGCAGCGGGTCGTGTGGTTTTCGGATCATCTCTCTTTGTTGTTTGTCAGAGCAACCACAAAGGCTGGTTCGGTGCGCTAGGTGGAGAGTGCTGAAAAGCCGTTCTTACGGCTGGTAAGAGAGCGCCTTCATGTGAGAGAGCGCGCACGTCATGATGCACCCACCCCCTGACTGTGTCGCCGCAACCCCGCCCCCTGCGTGCTTCAGCACCAAGGAGAGCGTCCTTCTGAAAGAGCAAACACAGATAGAGCTTGCGTCTTTTTCAAGATGACATTCCATCTGTGTGTTTCTGGATGCGGTGGTTACCTGTCACCGAGGGAGGGTCACCAGCGCTGTATCTTGTGTTTGGGCGTTCAGCACGCTGAGGCAGCACTGGTGGATGACTCATGTTCTCACTGCGGGAACATGACCATCTCGGAGTTGCAGTCTAGACTCCATCTCGCAAGGGGTGGAGTCCCCGTGCCTCTGCCTCGATCTAACCCTCCACAGAGGGTTACTTCAGGCAGTAGTGCGGGTGATCTGATGGTCACGGTGAGCGCGCTTCCCCCAGGGAACCAACCCCCGGGGAACCCTCATCCCTCTCACACTCCGCAGCCAGTAGAGCTGCCGTTGGAACGCGGTGGGCCATCCACGAGATGTGCACCATCCGTATCCTTCGGGGCTCCTCTCGAGGACCAGATGTCCGTCGCTGCATCGGAGGGAGGGTCAGACATTTCGGGAGATGAAGTGTCGGCGCAGGGGACTCCTTCGGGAAGATTCGCTGTGCCCGATACTGATCTAGAGATGATGGCCATGCTTTCCCAGGCCGCTGAGAGAGTTGGGCTCGCGTGGAACCCTGCACCGTGTCCCGAACCCTCAAGGTTGGACGATTGGTTTTGTCTGGTTCTCAGCACCCCACCCCGGTTCCTTTCTTCCCGGAGGTGCACGAGGAGCTCACTGGGTCATGGACGGCACCTTTTACTGCCCGACACCGGCCCAGTGGATCCTCCTTCCTCACCACCCTCGATGGCGGGCCTGCAAAGGGACACACGCAGGTTCCTCCCGTGGAACGTCCACATCCAGTGGGAAACCCGTGTCTCCCCTACCGGGCCTGTAGGTACTCTTCCGATCTGATCGGAAAGGCCTACCAGGCTTGTGGAGAGGCAGGCTCCGCCTTACACGCTATGGCGTTGTTGCAGGTTCATCAGGCCCAGGCACTGAAGAACCTGCACAAGGGTGGTCACGATTCCGCAGTTCTCCAAGAACTGAGAACCGCAACGGACCTCGCGCTTCGTGCGACGAAGGTTACGGCGCGATGTCCACTATGGTGGTCCAGGAACGCCATCTCTGGCTGTGTCTGGCGGACATGAGGGAGACCGACAAGATCAGGTTCCTTAACTCCCCCGTCTCCCAGACCGGCCTCTTCGGCAACACGGTCCAGAACTTCGCCCAGCAGTTCTCGGCCGCACAGAAGCAGACTGAGGCCATCAGTCACATCCTGCCATGGCAGTCAGCTGCTGTCTCCACCCCGCCGCCAGCAGCACCTCAGTCTGCTCGTCGCCGAGGGCGGCCGCCTGCGTCTGCCTCCGCTCCCGCGTCGCAGCAGCAGCCTCCACCCAAGCGACGTCGTGGAGCCGGGCGCAAGCAGGCCGCCCCACCCGTCCAGGCTCCTGCCAAGAGAGGTGGTAAAGGCAAGGGCAAGGGCAAGCGGGCCTGAGACGGGCGACCCGGAGATGGGGAGGACTGCTCTTCTTGAGACAGTGACCGCACCGCTCCATCCCCCGGAGGAGGGCCGGGAGGAGAATCTTGTGTTCCGTTTTGTTTCTGTTCCCAAATTTTCAATAAAAGAGCAGTTTCCTCCATCTCCGGGTCCTCAGGGGGCTTGGAGAGTTGTGGCCGGTCAATCGCCGGACCACACTTTTCCTCCCCCTTCGCCAGCGGGCAGCAGTGGACGACCTCCTCATGTTCCTCCTGCCCACCTGTGGAATCAGGTAAGTGTTGCACAGCACACTCACACCTCGCTGCGGGCCGCCTCCATGAGACAGCCGCCCCAGCCCGGTACCTGCATTCCACCTCGCTGCCCCATGGTGGGTACGCCGGTGGTCCCTATGGTCCCGCTTGCATGGTCTCTGCGAGCCTGGCTAGAGCTCCCCAGTCCGTCTCGCTGGCTCATTCGGACCATCAGGCTCGGCTATGCAATTCAGTTCGCCCGGCGCCCCCCCAGGTTCAAGGGCGTCCGCTTCACCTCGGTGAATGCCGCAGACGCCCATGTCCTGTGAGCAGAAATCGCTGTCCTACTGGCGAAGGACGCGATAGAGCCGGTCCCTCCAGCCGATATGAAGACCGGCTTCTACAGCCCGTACTTCATTGTACCCAAGAAAACCGGTGGGTTACGGCCAATCTTGGATCTGCGAGTCCTGAATCAGAGCCTTCACAAGCTACCGTTCAAGATGCTCACGCAAAAACGCATTTTCGAGTGCATCCGTCACCAAGTTTGGTTTGCAGCGATCGACCTGAAGGACGCGTACTTTCATGTCCCGATTCTTCCTCGACACATGCCTTTTCTGCGCTTTGCGTTCGAGGGTCGAGCATATCAGTACAGAGACCTGCCCTTCCGGCTGTCCCTGTCCCTCCGTGTCTTCACGAAAGTCACGGAGGGGCCCTTGTGCCCATTAGTGTTGTTTTCGTCAACGAAAAGTATGACTAAATATCGTCGTCAACGAACCTTTATAACGTGACGAAAACGAGACGAGACGCAACGTAAATGCTGGTCATGTGACGATGACGAATAAAAACGAGACTAAATGGGGTTCACAAAATAAAAACTATGCTAAAATGTCTCTTCATTTTCGTTGACGAAAATGAGACGAGACGAAAAGTCGCGTTTTTATTATTATTTTGCAGTATTTTTGTGCGTCTCATTCAGGGGCTGCATCAGGGCGCACTGCTCAGACGCAGGAGACATCACTCTCTTCAAACCCCACTCGCGCGGCGTTTTAGAAGATTTAGCTCCGGTGAGTGAACGAGACCGATGGGCGGGCAGTCGGGGTTCGTAAGCACTATTCGGACTGTAATTATTTGTCCAGCGGTCGTAAGGTGTCTTTATCATTTACAGGGGCTAGTAGTCAGTGATTTTATTGTCGTCTTAATCCAGAATCCGTGTAAAAATCTCCGGCCGAATGACCTAAATTACTGTTTGACAAACACCAAGGTCGTGTGGTGCCTTCTGAATCCACATCTCTGAGTTTTCAATAATATATAGGCTAACTTCAGAATTCACGGTTTATATCCTTTTTGGCCACTGCAGAGCACCGTGCGGTTGTGCTTCGCTGTAATTTGGATGCATTTGAAAGATCTAGACTTGTATTACTGAAATGCTGGCAAGTATTTACAAGAGCAAGATATTTCATCACCGCTCAAAAAAAGAAAGAAAAGCACGTAAACATTTGAAATGTGCCGTTATAACGGCAGCATTTAGATATGTTAAAATAACCGCAGCATTATGATTACCTCATAAGCGAATAAGAGGCTGTATTCACTTATTTCCGCACATTTCCATGTGGAATAAAATTACATCCTTTATTTTGAGATAAAACACAAGACAGAAAAACATTTTAACTATAATGTGGGTCTAATTTTAAACAGATTTAAAGAATTAAATAATAATTTGGATATTATTTTCCTATTATTAAATTAAATATGCATTTATTCTTATTAAGACATTTGGAAAAACTTTTATTACATTGAAGTGGAAAATAAAACGGGTGTTGTGGAAAAAGATGGGGAGAAATGTGGCCACAAAAATCACAGGAAAAAACACCACGAACCTTAAGAGACATCTCAATGTTTTTATTTATTTTATTTAAATGTATGTGTGTATACTTCTAACATGTTTAGTTGGTAAAATAAATATGTTGTAACTTCAAATCAGAGCGTCTTCCGTGTCTGGAATGGATGTATTCTTGAGTCTATAAGGTAACAATAATATAATAAGATAACATTGTTTGAAATGGGTTTGGCTAAAAGAAGATTTTGGTTTTGTCTATAATGTACTTATACTATATTGACTGGGTTAAATAGAATTGCATTACTAAAAAGAGACTAAAATACAATTTTCATTGACTAAAACTTGACTAAAATGTCATCAGTTATCATCGACTAAAACTAGACGAAAATAGCCATAGATAATTCTGACTAAAATAAGACTAAAATGCTCAGACTTTTAGTCGACTAAAACTTGACTAGACTAAAAATAGTATGACTATGACTAAAACTAATAAAAACTAAAATGACAGCTTGACACAAAGACTAGACTAAAACTAAAATTAAAACAGGCCGCCAAAAACAACACTAGCGCCCATGAGAGAACAGGGCGTTCGCATCCTCAACTATCTCGACGACTGGCTCATTCTAGCACAGTCCAGGGATCAGTTGTGCGAACACAGGGACCTGGTGATCAGACACCTCAGCCAGTTGGGTCTTCGGGTCAACTGGGAAAAGAGCAAACTCACCCCCGTGCAGAGGATCTCTTTTCTCGGTATGGAGTTGGCCCGCACCTGCATTGGCATATCAATTGCCTCGAGTTGCTAGCAGTGCATCTTGCTCTGAGCCGCCTCAAAGCGTGGTTATGGGGCAAAGATGTACTGGTCCGCACGGACAACACTGCGACCGTTGCGTATATCAACCGACAAGGTGGTCTGCGCTCCCGTCGCATGTCGCAACTCGCCCGCCATCTCCTCCTCTGGAGTCAGAAGTGTCTGAGGTTGCTTCGGTCCATTCATGTCCCTGGTGTGCACAACCGTGTGGCCGACGAGCTTTCACAAGCTGCGCTCCCAGGCGAGTGGCGACTCCACTCCCAGGTGGTTCAGCTGATTTGGAGACAGTTCGGGGTGGCACAGGTCGACCTGTTTGCCTCCCCAGAAACGTCCCACTGCCAGTGGTTCTATTCGCTGACCGAGGGTACACTCAGCACGGATGCCCTTGCGCACAGCTGGCCCCAGGGGCTGCGCAAATATGTGTTTCCCCCAGTGAGCCTACTTGCACAGACACTGTGCAAGGTCAGGGAGGACGAGGAGCAGGTCCTGCTGGTGGCGCCGTACTGGCCCAACCGGACCTGGTTCCCAGAACTTATGCTTCTCGCGACAGCCCCTCCTTGGCCGATTCCTCTGAGGAAGGGCCTTCTGACTCAGAGACGGGGCACCCTTTAGCACCCGCGTCCAGACCTGTGGAAGCTTCATGTCTGGCCCCTGGACGGGACGCGGAGGTTCTAGGTGACTTACGCCAAGAGGTAGTTAACACCATTACTTCGGCACAAGCACCGCCTACAAGACAGGCTTACGCCTTGAAGTGGAACCTGTTCGTCGAGTGGTGTTCTTCTCACCGAGAACACCCCCGAAGATGTTCGATTACGTCTGTGCTTTCCTTCCTGCAACAGGGGTTGGAGCAAAGGCTGTCGCCCTCCACCCTCAAGGTTTATGTTGCTGCAATATCCGCCTATCACGACCATGTAGATGGTAAGACGGTTGGGAAGCACGACCTGGTCGTCAGGTTCCTTAGGGGGGCGAGACGGTTAAATCCTCCTCGCCCTCCCTCCATACCCTCTTGGGATCTTGCTCTGGTGCTCCGAGCACTTCAGAATGCCCCATTTGAGCCTTTGCAGTCAGCAGAGTTAAAGATTCTGTCTATGAAGACTTTGCTGTTGGCTGCATATGCCTCCATCAAGAGGGTAGGGGACCTGCAGGCATTTTCGGTCGACGAATCGTGCCTAGAGTTCGGGCCGGGTGATACCCACGTGGTGTTGAGACCCCGGCCTGGCTATGTGCCCAAGGTTCCTACCACTCCCTTCAGGGACCAGGTGGTGAACCTGCAAGCGCTGCCCCCGGAGGAGGCAGACCCAGCCCTAGCTTTGCTCTGTCCCGTCCGCGCTCTGCGGATTTACGTGGATAGAACTCAAAGCTTCAGAACCTCAGATTAGCTCTTTGTCTGTAACGGAGGCCAGCAGAAGGGAAAGGCTGTCTCCAAGCAGAGGATGGCCCACTGGATAGTGGATGCCATCACCTTGGCTTACCAAGCACAAGGTGTGCCCTGTCCGCTCAGGGTGCGAGCACACTCTACTAGAAGTGTTGCATCCTCCTGGGCGCTGGCACGTGGCGCCTCGCTGTCAGACATCTGTAGAGCTGCGGGCTGGGCGACACCCAACACGTTCGCTAGATTCTATAGCCTACGTGTAGAGCCGGTCTCCTCCTGTGTTCTCACCTCAAACGGGTAGAAGCACTGAGAGGCCCCATCTCTTGTCGGCTTGCTGCGCTACGGTGCTTATATTCTCTAGAAGCAAACTCTGTGAGTCCTCCACCGCCCTCTGTGCCGGACGTGTCGGAACGTCTGGCATCAGGCCCCTTGTCGCTGAATCCTTGAGAACCGGTATTGGGCTTGGGCCATATGAGTGACCCTGCGGGGATCCCATATTTTCTTCCACGGTCGCTCCTACGGGAAGCCCGTGTCTTTCCCTTGGGAGAGCCTTCCCTGCAGTGGGACTGAGCCCCCTTCTCCTTGCGGGCTACGGCTCAGCATTGTACTCCACATAACTCCTTTTGGGTACGATGTGGGCTCCGCAGCGTCCCTTACTGGGCACGCTTTCCCAGTGTTATCCAATAATCACTGAGCGGGTCATGCGGAACAGCAGTGATGGACCTCCCGGTGTGAGCCCCGTCTCATCAGGTAAGAGAGCTCAGGCGGCTCACACAGGGCACTGGACGGGGCCAGAGGCCATGGCGCTTTGGTAGGGATTCCTATTCGTCGGTACTCTGACGTGGCGTCGAGAGTGACCGACTGAATGGGAACGTCTCGGTTACGTATGTAACCCTCGTTCCCTGAAGGAGGGAACGGAGACGCCACGTCCCGTCACCATGTCCTCTGTACCCTGCTGGGGTCTACCAACTCGGCTCCTCAGCAAAAGGCTGATTTGATGCAATCACCTGTGTCTCATTTATACCCGCACGGCGTGGCATGAACACCTGGTGCAATCATTGCATGCCAATGTGCATTGGCTCGTTTTAGTTACACTTAGTTACATACGTAACCGAGACATTTTTTACTTTCAGTTTCTGTAGTGAATAATTGACTGGTGTTTGAGACTTCACCGGCATAACTCTTGCGCAAAGTTTGCACATTGCGATATGATATCCACGCAAAATGATGGACAGACAATGATTCACATTTCAAGTGCATCATTTCCCGTGATAAAATTAAGTAGGCTAAATTATTAAATAAAATAACTAGTAAATCATGAATTATTTAAATAAAAAGAAAGTAAATAAACGACTTACAAGCTAAATTAAACTGGTTTGCTTAATTTCTGTAAATACTTTGCTGATGCAGGTAAACCTAAAAAAAAAAAAATCTTGCCCCCCCCTAACTCGAGAGTCAAATGTTGCCCATGACAATCATGACATTTTCATACTGTTTCATCTGTGGTTATGATGCACTATAAAATAAACTATAGTTATGTGTTTTTACAGTATAATATGCAAAGTATTTTCCATAAAGAACTGTATTCTCTGATTCTGTTCTTTTCTCTGACATTAAAGCGTGACATATATAGGCCTACAAAAGCGCTTTCAGATGTTAAACAGCTTGAATAGTTGTTAATATGAGAGTTATGATACATTATTTAGGAGATACGCAGCTCTCAAATGAAAAAAAGGTTGGAGGGTAAAACAAAAACTAGCCAACCATGGAAAAAAATATCCAAAAAAAATACCTAACTGGGTCAACCCAGCATTTGGGTAGAAAAAAAATAACCCAAAGTTGTAAGAATCTATTTTTTTAATTATTCTTAGGATTAGGTTTATAAATAATAGGATTGGAATAAGTGACTCAAAAATATATTTTTCTATTGAAATTTAAATGGTCACTGTACTGTTTTCTGCGAGTTACGTTTTATATAGTGTACACAGTATTTATGGTATAGGTTTGGAGGTAAAATTAAAATATCTCAAATAAAACAGTAAAATTTTAATTATACAAATATTTGTATTATATAAAACGTTCATAAATATTTTACATTTCTACAGCTGTAAATACTCTGCCCGGCCAAAAAAAAAAACGTTGCTGTTTGGATTTAAATTGGCAAATGCTTAAGAGTCAATGATTGGATCATTACTGCAGTGATTTTTGTGTTTCTAGCATGTTATATGTTTGGCAACAGTTCTTCCAACCCTAATTGATGGAGTGTGTACCTTTTCATTGAAAGTCTTTGGGATGTGCTGGATGAGATTTGACAGAGTGCTTGACTCTTGCATTGTCAATACATGATCTTGACCAAAAATGTATGCACCTCTTGATGAAAATAAATGCTGTGATTAGGGCTAGGCGATTTGTCTGAAAACTGTATCACGATTAGGGCTGGGCGATATATCGCATGACATTGTTAGGCGCATCTCGTCAGTAAAGCCGGTTCCTTGATTAGTAGTAAATCGCCATCACCTGCTTTCAGATAGAGCGGCATTTACTACACAGAGCCGTAGTTCACTGACAAGCTGAGCCATATCGCATTAATTATCGCAGGCAATACGTCCGTGATAATTAATGCGATATGGCTCAGCTTGTCAGTGAACTACGGCTCTGTGTAGTAAATGCCGCTCTATCTGAAAGCAGGTGATGGCGATTTACTACTAATCAAGGAACCAGCTTTACTGACGAGATGGGCCTAACAATAGGCTTGTTCGACTTCACCCAGCGATGCGCAGACCGATCGGCGGCTGACTTGAAGCAGTGCATGCCGGTTATAAATTTTGTCCGACTTGAGGCAGTTGCCGACGCCACGTGACAGTGACGTATGTCAACAAAGTGCCGCGAGAGCGATTCGAGAGCAGCCGGCGAATACAGCCGGTGCAGTTTCTCCAAAGCAGCTGCTCGAGGCTGCAGGGGCTCTGATGACGACACAGCTGTTCTACGATTGGCCAGATTCACCGCATGACAGCGATCACGTGTGTTTCGTGTTTATTCTAAAACCTTCAGCTCCACTAATGCGCACAAATCTGTTTTTTATAACAGTAAAACCTCCTTTCATGTAGTCGCGATGTTATATTGTCATGTTTATCAAAATAGAACAGATTAAAAACATAGACCCCACTTCATTGATATAGTGTAGGCTTATATGTTGAACTTTATTCTTGTACAAACACACGCTGTATTAAGCAGTACATGAAGTATTACATGACAATAATGTCTCTGAAACATCTGTGTATTGCCAAATATTGCATTTATTTCACTTCAGCTGATAAAGTGTGCAAACACAGCGCGAGCGTCACTGCGGGAAGCAGAAAGTGTCCGACTTCACGTCTGTGTTTGCAGCTCCTCCCTGCCTGCACGCGGCTACTCTCCCTGATCAGTTGCATCCAGCCGCAGCCGATGTCGAACACACCTAATGTCATGCGATATATCGCCCAGCCCTAATCACGATATAAGTGTTTCATATCGGTCGATTATTGATATTTTTATGACCTATTTAAAATAAGGACCAAGAGAAAAATATTTTACATTTAAACATTTTTATTTGAAACGTAACCTTCCTCTGATTATAATCCCCTCAGTTATAAAGGCAGAAATGTCAACACAACCATGGAAAACACTCAAATAATTAAATTATAAACACAAGTCTAAAATCACAATGAACACTTAACAATTATCTTTTAACATTAAGGTGCAGTGCCTCTGTTATTTCTTTGTAACTGTTAGCGTTTAGATGCTTTGTCACAAGGCACTGATGCAGAGCACCTCTCCATGTAGTTTCAAAGGCTGAATCTGAAATCGCCCCCTATACCCTATAGGGCACTATTTGAGGGGACAGCCATTTGTAGGGGTGTCCAAAACGATAGTGGACGTTATTGAGTGCACTCATTCTATCTCACATTGCACCACAATAACGAGTGTACAGCTGATGTACACACAGCGGCTGTCCGAATTCGCTCACTTGTTTTCATTTACTCCTTCAAGTGAACTGTATTAGCGGATTAAAGTAGGGAATAGGGATTGAGGGTTTAGGGGGCGATTTCGGATTCAGCTAAAAAACTGCCACACTGGCGAGCTGACTTGTTTTCTTGTTTTATCAACAATTTCCTCGCTCGCTGTGGCACTCATTTTCCACTTTTCACTCCCTGCCGGTTCTGTATACTGAAGAATTAATCCAACACGAGACAACGATATGGCGCAACCAAAAGGAGATACAGTTACATGATTGGCTGTTAGCCTGTCACTCCCTACATTGCTTGGTTACCAGAGAGCGAGTGCCTTTGTTCATGCAACCAAACTTGCTTCGTAACCTCTGGTTTCTTCCGGCGGAAAAAAAAAACAATCGAACGTTTTATCGAACGCATTTTTTATTGATATTGATTACGTTTCTATTGCGATACATATCATTATCGTTTTATCGCCCAGCTCTAGCTGTGATGTTATTTCCGTGCATACATTTTTGGTACAGATCTTGTATTAACAATGCAAGAGTCCAGCACTCTGTAAAGTCTCCTCCAGCACATCCTAAAGACTTTCAATCAATTTAAGGTCTGGACTCAGAGGTGCCAATTCATGTGTGAAAATGATCCTTCATGCTCCCTCCGAACCATTCTTTCACAGTTTGAGCCTGATAAATCTTGACATTGTTATCCTGGAATATGGCAATAATATATCTTCCTACATTGTTGTTTAAAGGGTTACTTCAGCGATTTAGCATTAAGCTTTGTATCAGTAGAAACGCAGTAGTATATTCGAATGATCAAGCAAACAGAGTGTTCTCAATGAATTCCTATGAAAGTTAAGCTTCCATAGGCATGAACTGAAAACGCGATGGCGGGGTGGTGCCGCATGGGCAAGAGATGTAACCGGTAGGCGTGGCTTGGGAGTGGCCTCATAGGGCAGCGAAACAAGTGCATTCTGGGAGTTATTGTCTTTCATCCATATGAGCCAAAAATGTATTTTCTGGCCTTTCTCAGTCTAGAAGGCAAGGCACCAACTTCTAAAATAATTTCACATTTCTACTACATAAATGACCCAATTTAAATACACATTCATCTTTCCAGCGGTGAAGTAGTTCTCTTTAAGAAATGTGAACTGTGTTGCCAAACATGCTAGAAACATAAAAAATCACTGCAATAATGATCCAATCATTGACTCTTAAGCATTTGCCCATTTAAATCCAAACAGTGACTTTTTTTTTTGGCTGGGCAGTGTATGATGTTGTCAATACATTCTTTACAATCTTTACCTGTAAATGTTACATATAAACAATGAGACCATGCAGAGTGATTCATGTGCACTGTGACAGTAGTTTTAAAGGTCCTGTTCTTCGTGATCCCATTTTTCAAACTTTAGTTAGTGTATAATGTTGCTGTTAGAGCACAAATAATATCTGTAAAATTATAAAGCTCAAAGTTCAATGCCAAGCGAGATATTTTATTTAAAAGAAGTTCCCTTTCAAAGCCTACAGCGAACGGCCGGTTTGGACTACATCCCTGTACATCCTGCTTTAATGACGTCAGTAGAACAGTTTGTTGACTAACCTCCGCCCACAAGAATACGCAAAAAAGGGGGCGTGGTCTTGTTGCTCTCCCACGTGGAGAAGAGGAAGTGTTGCGTTCGGTTGCGTTTGTTGTGTGTTTGTCGCCATGTCGTCCAGACGCTGTTATTTTCATCCCAGAGTCAAATCACCTTTGTTTGGCATTCAGGGACGCTGTACTTAGAGCGCATGCATCTCCCCGTTATGGTAAGAGGCTTTGACCTTTTCGGGCAACGTGCGCTAAGCTGCTGTCGAATCACAACACAGGAACTGCTGGCAAAATCAGAACTCGTTAAGTATTTCTGAAGGAGGGACTTCATAGAATAAGGAAATCATCAAGTCGTTTTTAGGACAGTGAAAACAGCGGTATACAGATAAGTAAATTGTGTGAAAAATACTGTTTTTTTTTACACGCGAAACATGAACACATGTTATATTGCACACTGTAAACACAATCAAAGCTTCAAAAAAATCAGGAAAAACGGGACCTTTAAACTAAAATGACAGAATAAATGTTCTTATTTAAATTAATTTTTTTTCTAATACTGACTAGTTGCCCACTTATAAAAATGCCCTCCTCACAACGGCGTCCTATAATGCCATTGTTATCACATATTAGGGCTGCACGATTAATCGAAAAAAAATCACGATCTCGATTCAAACATAAATGCGATCTCATTTCTTAATGTTGGCGATTCACTTCCGTGTATTTCCCTCAGATCATGCTGCGTTCACGCGTTATTGGTCACACCAGAGCTTGTCACACTCACACAATAACAAAACACTAACCAATCAATCATAAATCTCCACTTCTCTCCTCTCCCTCATTGGCCATGTTTCGCTGTTACTGACGTGTAACAAGACGGCAGAGAAGACCTAAACGGAGTCAGATTTGTAGCGGTAAGAGGTAAAAATTAACCGCAAACTGTGCACGCGCGCACGGCAGAGAGGGAGAGAGAGCGAGAGACCTTGCGTGTGTGTGCTGGTGTGCACCTAATGATAGAGATGGGTGTATCGATATGAAGTATCGATATATCGATACTGATGTGAGCATCGAAAAGAATCGATACTCAAATAAAAATATCGATATTAAGGTGTTTTTGTTCTTGGTAATTTTGTTTATTTAAAGAGATTATTTTATGCATACAATACGAATAACCTATGTTACTGAACAGTTGTGTAGTATAGGACTATTTTCCTGCTCATCTGAACGCACGCAAATGCTGCAAGACTGAACCAATCAATCACAGAGAGAGCGTTCGCACACCAATGACGCTGTATTTAAACAGAGCTGCATTTCCCAAAACTATCTTAAGAAACCATTGATGCTTTTGGAAACGCAGCCCAGAACAATACTCATCAGAAGACAAAAAACATATGTTTGAGTTATTTCACAATAAACAAATAGAAAATAGAAATTGTAGCCTACATAGTGCAATTACACTCTTTAAATTTAATGTTAAAAGTTGATATTGATCATAATTTATTCTGCAACTAATTTTAATAAAAATTATGTTAAATCATATTTTTTACAACAGTGACCATAGTTCAACTAGTATTTGTAAATGTCCATGGTTACCACTACAAGTAAACATATTTTAACCATGTGTAAACAAAAATATGATCTAATAAGTTGCAATTATGGCATATTGAATGTTAAAATACTTTTCAAATATGATATTAAGTGGGTATCTTTACCCATTTTACTCTTAGTAATTTTAATAATTTAATACATTTAATAATTAAAAAGTTCAGTTTAGAAGTATCGTATCGATATCGGTGATACTGGCCTTGAAAGTATCGGTATCGTATCGAAAACAAAATAAGTGGTATCGCCCATCCCTACCTAATGAAGCGCATGTAAGATGGAGAGCATCCTGATTGGCTTGTTTCGGTAAGTCAACCAATCAATTGTCAGTGTGGGCGGGCTTTTATCTCTTCTCCCGAACCGAATTAATCAGTTCAGTGTATCTAGAAACTGGAGCCCCAATGGCAGAGGGAGAGTGCCCCAAAAAATGAAAGTATAAAGTATAAACATAATGACAATCTTGCACGCTGTACAGTTTGTTACTGACATGTTATGTTTGAGTTAAACAAGTTTCATTTCATGTGCATATTTTTCAGGTCGGCTAGTTGCCAAGGCTACATGAAAACAACAAACTCCTTAGACCTGTTTAAAGTTGCAATGAAATATAAATAAAAGCAGTTTACATAAATAGTATAAGCAGCTTTTGTAAATAGTAAAAGTGATCTACATAATTTTACATATTTTTTTTTTTACAAATAATTGCATAGGCCTATAGAAATTATATATTAATGATATATTATATTATAATATACAAGTAAAGTCATGTTCTGTGGTGAAATTCGGGATACTTTTCCTCCTTTCATGTTTTTTTTTCCTGGGGGGGGGTACCTCCCTGAAATGACTTTTTTCAGGTTGGGATGTCTGTAACACTGTCTTAGTACATTAAGCCACGTCAAGCGTTCTTATAACATTTTTTTTTTAATATTTTATTTATAGTTTTCATTTTTTACAAAAACGCAAAAACAAAATGAAACAACGAAATAAGACAACAAAAACCCTCTCTCCACAAGGCAAGATATTAAATAATCATAAAAATAAAAATAAACAGTAATAAGCATATATTTACATCTAGTCTGTCTACATTTGTTGTTTCTACATTTTAATTTAATTGAAACCAATTACTTTTATTTAAAATTGATTCATTTTTTTTAAAGTATAAGAAAAAATGAGAATCGTGTAAGAGAATTGTGATCTCAATTCCCATGGAGAAAAATCGTGATTCACATTTTAGCAAGAATCGTGCAGCCCTATCACATATCACATTCTCCTTTGTCAGACTTCTCTGACTCATTCTATATTAAACAGGATTCACCTACATGCTAAACTTGTGATTTTTGTGCAGCCAGAAGAAAAACATAATTCCAAACTTCTAGTTTACTACACACATGTCAAGCAAAGATCACAGCTTCTGGTCAGAACAGAAATATTTTGTTACCTTGAAAATCCTCCAAGCAATACCTTGGAGAATGAAGCAGCCTAAGGCTGCATCAATCTTTGCTAGTATCCGAGGTCAGTGTCGGCTCCACTGCGGCCCACCAGAGGCTTATTAGCATTAATCATACCTTCAGCATCCATACTCTATTCAAAGTTAGACAAAAGCCCCTGTTTTATATGTACCCTACCCATGCAATTGTCTCTTGAGTATCAGGAACATGTTTGGCTAGAGCATATTTATAGAGAGAGTAGACGTTATTTGAAGGCCTGACAGGATGTGAGTTTAATCCACACATGTGCGCCACGCTTATAGGTCAAAGGGGAAAAGCCTGTGCTATTTGCACTGTGCTTTTTTAATTTACAATAATCCTCCGCGTTTTGCACCTACTTTCACCAGGGAATATGTGTGCCATCCACAGTGGCTGCCGTGTCAGATGGTGGTATATGGTCTGTGACGTGTGATCCGGTTCAGGAAAAAGTGGCACAACAGCTGCAGTGTCATCAGCCAAATCCAGATGCTCTAAGTGATTAGCAGTTTAAGCTGCAGTGAAGAGCAACCTGCCTTAGGGTTCACATCTGACCCATTTTTTGAAGGCAGGAGAGGATGAATTCCATATGTGGCCTGCCTTCAGCTCTCACAGGATTTAATGACATTTAAGTGTACTGTGTTGAATTCATGAATGGGACTGATCCATTTGCTTACATTGAAATTGGTAAGATCAGCACAACTTATTGCTCTATCTATAGAGCTCAGTATTAGTGACAGTTTGAAAATCTCTCAGATTACTGGAACACTGTGAGCTAAATGAGTGAGCAATGTCCGTTGATCAATGTTTTATGGTATAGCTACGGTTCAACTTTCATTGACTTTAAAAAGCAGTCCTCTATTTTCTAATGTTCCAGTGCAGACCGCACTGATCCGGAAGGCTGTTATGCAAACATCAATCAGCCTTTCAACATTTCCAGTGGATTTGATATGGCTTGTTATGTGAAAGAATATCGCTGTGTCAGTTGTTACAATAAGTGCTCCTGTTGTCTTACAATCAGTTTTTTTAGCTTCTACTAGAGATTACCGATAACTGTAAAAATGTGACGAGTAGTACCGAGTATATTCAGTACCCACTAATAGGTAGCTGATTTCAGTCGCTTCCGTGTTTATCTAAGCGCAGGGCTCAGACTGTAGCCGAATATATACTAGTGTCTGTGAATATTAAACTGCAAAATCCTATTTAAATCTTGCATGTTCTGCGTATGAATGAATGACGCAGACACACGGTTTCATTTGCAGCACACACACACACGCACGCACACGTGACACTTGTTGTCTTTTTAGCCTCTGCCGTGTCACTATATCAGGACATGGTTAGTTGTTTTTCCCATGCAAGCTATTTTCCAAAGGTTGAACTGACTTTCCCACCAAATTCTCTGGCTACCATTCATTGTTATATTCCTTCTCAAGTTAAAATTGTCAGGTACAAGTCAAGAACTTTTATTTAAATTATAAAAAATAAAAAAAATAAAACAATATGTTCTATCATTACCGATGACTCCTTTCAAGTGGCTTTTGTAACACTAAATAATAGTTTTTTTTAGATACTTTATGGAAACAATATATAAAGATAATTAGGAAAAGTCTGCAAAAAAGATAATATGCATGGAAAAATAATTCACAATACATTTGTGTAACTGTTCAGCATTTTTCAGCATTCATTTCCTTTGTGCTATTATGGGGTGCATTTCCCAAAAGCATTGTTAGCCAACTATGGTCGTAAGTTCCATTGCTAGCATCATAGTTCAACGATTCAATGAAACCATAATTCCAACGAACTTTCACAAACAGCATTGAAAAAACTGGTGTGGTTTGAACAGCTCTCAACCTGTGGTTAACAGTAGTTTCTTGTTGGTATGAGCCTAGTGAAAAAACCTATACCAAAATTAAATATACATTTATTTCACGCTTAGTATAGTACAAATCCATTATCCATATATTTATTTACTGACATTTCGCTTGAGACTTACTGATATAAAAATTATAATTAAACTTTACTTTATTGCACAATAAATAGTTATTAATATTAAGCCTAAATCTGTTTTAATATCACTATTAGTAATGATAGTATGATCACTGCATCAGTCTTTAAATGCAAGATATTTAAAGTGTAACTAAAGTATATTTGCAATAGTTCCATTTTAGCCCAATCTAATATAGGGGTCAATTCAGTTTAAATGGGACACTTTTTCCCAGTCATCTCAATGGCAAAAAGTGTCCCAATCAACCTGAATTCACCCTACTTAAGTGTATCTTTAGTTGGACATTTCCAGATAACTAAAGTACATGAAGTACAAAATTAGTTCCAATTTAGCAGACTTATATATTCACTATATCAATTTAGTATATCAAAAGTACAATTGCATTATTATATTAAGTACATAAGTATATGTACATTTATTTGTAGTATACTAAGCATAAAATAAAAGAGAATTTTCAAGAATTTCAAATTCTTGTATTTTTATTTTTCACTAGGGGACATGCATGTGTCTGCTGCAAATGAAACCGTGTGTCTGCGCCATTCATTCATACGCAGAACATGCAGGATTTAAATAGTAGTATTTTGCAGTTTAATATTCACAGACACTAGTATATATTCGGCTACAGTCTGGGCCCTGCGCTTAGATACAAAGCATCAAATATGAACTGATTCTTATTAAAGATACAAAAGTGATTCAGTCAAGAGAAGTGATTTTCTCTTTGTCTTTTGTTGTTTGTTTGATTAAGATTAAAGGTGCCCTAGAATGAAATTTTTTATTAACCATGGCATAGTTGAATAACAAGAGTTCAGTACATGGACATCACATAAAGTGAGTCTCAAACACCATTGCTTCCTCCTTCATATGTAAATCTCGAGCGTGAAAAACACCACAGAAAAATAGGCTAATCTCAACATAACACAGACTGTTACACAACAATCGGGATCATTAATATGCACTCCCCCCAACATTTATGCCAGGCGGAACTGCACAGCCGAATAATCGGAAGTTCTGCAGATATTGTGAAGAAACAAGCGTCAAGCGAGGATAGCGAAAATGGCAGATCATGGAAATAAATGTTATGTTCCAGGCGGTGCAGGGGACGTGAGGACTTTTCATACCTTTCCCACAGAACAAAACTGTCAACAGGCGTGGTTGATGTTTATCTATAACCAGATACTAGGGCTGCACGATTAATCGAAATCGAACCGCAATCGCGATCTGGCTTATGTGCGATTATGAAAGCGCAAAGGCTACGATTTTAATTAAATAAATAAATGGCCAGCATGTCAGTGAAGCGCGGCTCTGTGATCAGTAAACGTTGCTCCGTCTGAAAGCACTGCGAGTTTGAGTCCCTTATAACATGCGTTTGAAAAAGCAACACGTGTCAAACATCTTCACAAACTAGTAATGTGAAGCGTTCATAAACCTGTTGTCCAACAAAATACGTTTAATAACATGTTTTAACTCACTTCATATAGTCAGTCGAGCTGATGTGGCTTCTTATCACAGAATATCAATCAGCACTGAATACTTTATTATTATTAAAATAACCGAGAAGGCTTGAAGAACACAATACACCATATCTTGTCGCAAAATGTTATAGCCTATACTAGTGTTAATTTTGTCACCTATTTTTAATTTAGTCTTATGCTGCGTTCACACCAAACACATCTAGCACGAGTGAATTCAATGTTAAGTCAATGGAAATGGCGCGTTGACGCTCGTCTGGAGGTCCCGCGGCGCGAAGTATGCGAATCCGCCTCATTCGCGCATCCAGTTTGCGCGAATGACGCGAATTGAGCGTCTTGCGTTACACGCGAGTGGTGCTTTTGTGCATTCCCGTGTTTGAAGCGTATTCTTTGCCGTCAATTCGCACCTCGTTAACCAATCAGGAGCCTGCTCGCTGCTGTCACGTGGTAAAGTGACGTGTTGAGAAACCCTGCATAATTTAAAAATACTACTATTGTGTCACAAAATGTAGTTTTAAGACTTTTTCAGGTGAGAATGTAGTTATTTAAAGCTCAAATCTGTGGTTTATTTATAAAAAAAATAATCTTGGGTTTTTGGACTTGTGAGATCCAGGTGATCACCGGGCAATCACCTTGAACGCGCGTCTATTTCGCTTCAAATGCTAGATTTCTATGCAAGTCCAATTCGCCGTGGACGTGCGAATGGATTAAAAATGTTCACGTGTCAAACTGCACGCGGTAGACGCGATTTTGACTTTCTATTCGCGTTTGGTGTGAACGCAGCATTAGTCTTGTGCCAAATGTCCTTGTTAGTTTTAATCATTCACGTATCTTTTTTTGTCAGTCAAGTTTTAGTTGACTAAAAGTCTCGTCATTTTAGTCTAGTTTTAGTCAAAAGACAACTCAAGGTATCTTAGTCAAGTTTTAGTCGACTAAAAGTCTCGTCATTTTAGCCTAGTTTTAGTCAAAGGAAAGCTCAATATATTGTGTGGCAAAATAAGTTACATAAAATATATATAAGCTGAATAATGTATGTGCCACAACACCATAGTTAACTGGTTGATTTACAGCGTAGATGCCTAAAATCAGCATTAGCTTATGAGACGATGGGCACAAATATCAATTTCGATCTTGATTCAGTATGAATTCATATTTATATGGCCTACTGTATATATAAGGAAAAATACATTTGCCTTTTAGCACTATTTTAAACTTTTTTGGGGTTAAATTATATTTGCTTGCATTCATTACTATTCACTATTAATAAAGGGGTGATGAACTGAGAAATCAACTTTCCCTTGAGCTTTTGATATATAAAAGGTCATGGTAATATAAGAATATCCTGTAAGTTTCAGAGCTGAAAACTTCCTTGTTAGTCAAAGAAAAGCTTTTATTGACACCAGACCCAGAAAACGTGAGCTTTAAGAATATGCGGATCTCTTACGTAATAGGATCTAGACGTCGCCTCTGCAGATAAATATGCTTCTGTAGCCCCACCCACCGACTCGTGAGCTAAGGATCGTCCCTGCATAAGCTTCCTTCTGAACACACACTTATGTGAGTAGGCTAAAACATGTTGTTTTATATGTGTTAGTTTTGCATAACATTACAGATCATTTGAAATCTATTGATTACATACCTTAGCACGCTGTCACAGGGTGGAGAAGGTGTTATTGAATTGGTTCACTCGTGATCGGACTTGTAACGTTATGGGCCAGGCGCGAGTGTGTGTGTCTCCGCGTCCGCGCGCGCGTGTGTGTCCACGCGAGTGAGTGTGTCCGTGCGAGTGTGTGTGTCCGTGCGAGTGAGTGAGTGTGTCGTTGCGAGTGAGTGAGTGAGTGTGTGTCCGCCCGCCCGCGCCAGTGAGTGAGTGTGTGTGTGTCCACGCGAGTGAGTGTGTGTGAGTCCGCGCGAGAGAGTGTGTGTCCGTCCGCGCGAGTGTGTGTGTGTGTGTGTGTGTCGACGAGAGTGTGTGTGTGTGTGTGTGTGTGTGTGTGTGTGTGTGTGTGTGTGTGTGTGTGATTTAATCATTGTGTTTGTTTGATATTGTGCGAGTCCTCTGAGCATTTCCCCTAGACGATTCCTGGGACTGACAGTAGCTGAAGCTCATTAAATATGCAAATCGTATCCAATCCTACCCGTGGGCGTTTACTTCCAAGTCTTCAGTGCGGCACGCCCATCAAATCCGAGTGTTTCTCAGAGAGCCTCAAAACCAAGGCAGAAAATAGCCTATTACTTATTGTCTTATTCATTATGATGTTTTTGAATGTAAAAACCACACAAACGTCATAAGTTGAACTCAGACAACAGTATAAAAAAAATTAAAAAGCCAGTTCATGACCCCTTTAACATTTTAAAATTTCACAAATTTCACAAATAAGTAAGCAGTTATAATCTGCAATACTTTTTTGAGCAACTAGACTACATGTATATTGATTAAAGAGCCATACAGGCACCTACTGGGTAATGGCATTACAAGTGAAAATTTTTATTTTTCCAGCCACAAAATGACTCTAATTTGACTCTTTGCATTGGAATTATTTTAACCTTAATTAATACACTAATTGTAATATAAATAATAAAAATATTAGAAGAAAAATATTTTAAGTGCTCATTAATGGACCATAATTATTGCACAAATAGTATTTAGTACCAAAAGATCTCCTCAAAATATTCAAAAAATATTATTGAACTAAAATATTGGCTATTTATTTTTTAAATAGTTAAGGTATATGGTCACATTTGACCACCAATGAGTATAAGTGTGACTGATTATTAAGGAATACCTGAGACCTAAATAAAAAAAAAAACATTAACATTAATGTTAACAATGTTGCATCTCCATCACTCTCCATAATAAAATGATACTGTAAATGTGGCTGACGTAATAATCAATGCACACTATGCTGTACTGTTTACCAAAAATTGCTGCAAACACCTGTATAGTGAAGCTGTTGTGTAACTTACGCGGCTTAAGCCATTCAAATGTATTGACACAGCGCTAGAAGTATTGAGCACTCCGGGAACCACGCGACTGTGCGTGCTGCCGCGAGATGACAGGCTGGCAGCAACTGTAATTGAGCAACAGCGCGAACTCTTTCGGAATATTTTGAACAGCTGAATATTCTATCTCATAATGAAAAAGTAAAGACGATTGTAGACGGAAATGAAGAGAGGTTTTATCTTAGTTTTTATTTTAAGCAAAACATTTTAGTCTCGTCCTTTTTCGTCAACAATAATGCATGTTAATTTAGTCTTGGTTGCGTTTTTGGACAGTGGTGCAGCCTCGTCATCGTCTCGTCTTAGTCATGAAAAAAAAGTTTGTTGACGAACATATTTAGTCTTGTCTGTGTATTATATAAACACTTTTCATTTGTAAAAATAAAAAATTAAAAAATAATCGCATTTTAAATCGCAATCGCAATTTTAACCAGAATAATCGCAATTAGATGTTTTCCCCAAATCATGCAGCCCTACCGGATACCGCAACAATTTATTTCAAAGTTGTTCGTTTGGTCTTCCCATTTCACCATGGACAGTTTATCTAACCTGGGACAATATCAAACAGGCTTCGCTCAGCGTCTAACACTGGTGACTAAACTATATTCCCGCAAGCAGTAAGTAGAGATTTTTTCCACTTATTGACTGTTAGGGCTGTCAAAATGTCTGAAAAGCTAAATTCCAAATTCTTTCATAAATATTAGCAAAATTCTAATTATATTCGAATTCTAAAGGCAATACTTAAATGTTAGAGGGAAAAAGTACTGTATTGTCTCCTATGGCCACAAGATGGTGCATTTAATTTTATTTAAATTAAATGACATTCACATTTTACAGTGCATTAACATTTTTTAAACAATTGTAAAATATAATAAAATATAATTTCATTAATAAGCATGTAAGGAAAATTAGGTAACAAAAGTGCATAAAACTGCAAGTGCATCAGTAACCTGAGAAAACATGCTTCAACAGGCAACGTAAATGTGGACACAAAATAGCAAACGGACATTCAGAAACAATCCATTTCCACTCACTAAACATCCTCATATTGTTGGTGAAAAACACCAAACAGTCAACTTGACCTGCAGCGAGTGCTGAGCGTTTTTTGCTGAGGTATGATCAAGTATGTCTTTGCCAGCTGCGCAATATGTGGATACATATAATGCTATACCGCATGATTTTTGCCACCAACTGCCCTGATTGCCTTCTTCTGCACCGCTCTGTGTCTGACTGAATACGCCGTTGAACAGGTTGCCCATTTTTTACAGCTGCACCATGTGTACTGGATAAACAAACCGCGTCAGTTCCGTCATCATCATGTCTCGCGTGGCTCTACCAAAAATTCGAATGCACAGTTTTTGCATTCTTTTTTTTTTTTTTTTTGACGAATATTCGAAATTCTTTTTTTTTTTGACAGCCCTTTTGACTGTCTAAACAATTTCTGATTAAATTGAAAGTTTCTTAGTGAGACAACATTAAAAATAATTTCCCCTGTGTTTTCTAGATCCAACGCAAGTTGCTAGTACAGAAGGAAACTCCAAGTAGCATACATAACACTTGGGGTTTCTTGACTGTAACCCTGTTCCCTGATAAAGCGGAACGAGATGCTGCATAAGCTTATGCAAATGGTAAATGTCTTTGACATAACCAGCTGTGAAAATAGTGTGAAAACACGTCAATGAATTTGACCCGGAGGTATTTATAGCCTCGGCCGGTGACGTCATAGGCGCACATGCTGCACGAGGCTATAAATAGATGAGCTTCAGCTGGAGCAAACCAGATCTTCTTTGTTTGAAGACCAGTCCTGAAGCATCATCAGCACGGCCTAGCAATGCAGCATCTCGTTCCGCTTTATCAGGGAACAGGGTTACAGTCAAGTAACCCCAAGTGTTCCCTTTCAAAAGCTACATTCAATGCTGCATATGCTTATGCAAATGGGAACGAGAATACCCACGCCGCCGTGCTTGATGGTGCCTGGACCCCTTACGGTTGTGTAGGTGTGCACAAGAATGCAAGAAGCCTCAGGCATTAGCCTGTGATGTCGACTCAAGGACATGAGAGCCCGGAGTGGCATGAGCATCCAAGCTATAAAGTCTTATGAATGTGTGCGGAGAGGACCAACCAGCCGCATCACAAACACTTTGTAAGGGAGCACCCCTTGCTAACGCAGTAGAAGAGGCGACTCCCCTGGTGGAGTGAGTCCTTAATCCTATAGGCAAAGCTTGACCGCGCACCTCATAGGCAAGAGCAGTAGCATCCCTGACCCAATGTGACATTGTTTGGTGGTGGCAGAACCTCTGTTACGGCCCCCATGGCAAACAAACAGTTGCTCTGACTTACGCCACTGGCTAGTGCGGTGGACGTAGGCCTGAAGAGCATGGACTGGACACAGTCTATGAAGTTTCTCCTGATCTGGCGTTGTGAACGGCAGAGGGCAGAAGGTTTCAAGAGTGACAGGATGTACAGTCGACAAAGGAACCTTAGGCAGGTAGTCAGGGTGGGGATGCAAAATCACTTTCACCAAACCTGGGGCAAAGTCTAAGCAGGATGGCGATATTGACAGAGCCTGCATGTCCCCAATTCTTTTCAGAGAAGTTATAGCCATAAGAAAAACCATCTTTAGAGTCAGAAGTTTGTCAGACGCTGATTCTAGAGGTTCAAAGGGGGTCTCAACCAGACCCTCGAGGGCTAAAACTAAGTCCCATGAAGGGATCTTGGCTCTTAATGGAGGCCACAACTGCCTGGCACAACAAAGTGAGCAGGCAGAAGATGCCTCCCAAGCCGCACCCCATCCACCAGGGCATGGCAAGCCAAAAGAGCGGCCACATAAACCCTGAGAGTGGAGGGGCAAGCTAATGTTTCAAAGGGGGTCTCAACCAGACCCTCGAGGACTAAAGCTAAGTCCCATTAAGGGATCTTGGTTCTAACAGGTGGCCTCAACCGCCTACCCCACGAATGAAGCGAGCGAGTAGAGGATGTCTCCCGAGCGGCACCCCATCCACCAAGGCGTGGCAAGCCGAAAGAGCGGCCACATGAACCCTGAGAGTGGAGGGGCAGGTGCCTGATGACAACTTTTCTTGCAGAAAATCCAGAACTGAAGTAACCTGGCAGTTGACTGAATCTACATTGTGTCGTACACCACCTTTCAAAGACACCTCATTTATTAGCATAAACTTTCCGAGTGGAGGAAGCTCTAGCACTTAGGGTGGTCTCAATAACTGCAGGCGAAAGCCCAGTGTCTCTCAGTTGGTGCCCTTCAGGGGCCAAACATGAAGGTTCCACAGGTCGGGCCTGTAATGGAATATCGTGCCCTCTGCCTGAGACAAAAGGTCCCTCCTCGCCGGAATCGCCCAAGGCGAGCCGTTGAGGAGAGACACTATCTCCGAGAACCAAACCCTGTTCGACCAACACAGCGCTATCGATAAGAAGCAAGACCCTTGTTGGCGAACCCTGGCTAGAACTCCCAGGAGCAGAGCGACTGGAAGGAGGGCATACAGACGCATTTTGGGCCATGTATGAACCATCACATCCAGACCCAGCGGGGCTGGGTGACAGAGAGAAGCAGGGACATTGCGCTGTCTGAGAAGAGGCGAAGAGGTCCACTCCCTGTGGTCAGCTCTGTAAAATCTGATCCAGATCTGCTTGACTACTTCTGGGGGGAGTTTCCACCCCCCCATCTGTAACTCTGTCTGGACAGTAAATCTGCTCCCACATTCAACCGCCCTTGAATGTACACTGCTCGAGTGACAGGAACTTGTTCTGAGCCCAGAGAAAAATCTGTCTCGCTATTCTGATAGCGTGAGCACAGACCCCCCTGGTGATTATATATGAGATATTTAGCTGTACTGTCCAACCGCACTAGGACATGACAGCCCCTCAATTGGGGGAGAAAGTATTTCAGGGCCAGAAATACAACCGTCAACTCGAGGCAGTTGATGTGCCAACTGAGTTGATGACCCTCCCATTCCCGTTGGGCTGGACGACCACTTAAGGCCGCACCCCAGCCCGGCAGGGAAGCGTCCGTCGTTAGCAACTTGCGACGACAAGGTACGCCTAGAGTGGGACCCAAGGCAAAAACCGGGGTCTGAACCACATAGTTAGTGTACGAAGCCACATGGCGCGTCACTTTATTTGCCTGAGGATTGGCCCTAAGTCCTCTGGCTTTGAGCCACAACTGAAACGGTCTTATGTGCAACAACCCCAAACGGAAACCCGTGGATGCTGATGCCATTAGACCTAACACTCTGGTGCTGATGATCAGTAAGATCTTGGTCTAGCCTGACTTTGCTCAGGGAATACTGAATGGTCTTGATTCAAGCGGGAAACCGTTGTGCCCACATTGTGACCAAAAACCGAACAAACCCTAGATAAGTCGTTCTCTGGGCAGGAGAAAGAACACTTTTCTTGGTGTTGAGTCTCAACCCTAGAGAAACTAGATGAGCTAACACACTGTGTTGAAGCACCATCTCATGTGATTGTGCTAATTTTAGCAATCGCCTCTGTAATTCAAAATTTTAATGCCCCGGAATCCCAATGGAGCCGGTAATACATCCATACATTTCGTAACGGAGTCACCAAATGAACCACTCAAATCCTTCAGAAGGTCAGCCTGATATGCCTGCAAGACAGCCATAGTGTGCAGCGCAGCACCAGCCTGTCCCTTTATATTTATTATTCTTATATAAATCATATACAATATATATTCCATATAAAATAATATATTATATATATTGTCACGGGGTGAGGAATCACACGACAAGGCAGGTTGAGTGCAAAAGGCCCCGGAGGGTGGATTTTATTTACAGTGCTCGTGATAAGGGTGAAAACAGTCAGTGAGCCGGTGCGTGGTGGCTGGTGAATCCTCGTGCTCTGTGGTGCTCGATCCTGGTGAAAGTGGGTGTCCAATGTGCTCCAGTGAAGTGGGCTGTCGGTCACTCGCTGCTTTCTAGGAGAACAAATAAGAGAGAGGTTAGTCCAGCAGTACATTCAGCTCGAGACCAGAGTCTGTCTGTCTGCTCATCCGTAGCTGCTTATATGTCTCCGGGATGATGAGGTGCAGCTGTGACCGATCAGCCCATGGTGATGACGTGCAGGTGTGTTGTTGCCAGGGCGACGCTGATTCCTCTGGGTGGACTCGTCACATTCCCCCCCCATAAGCGTCGTTCTGGTCCTGCGAACATATGGAGACAGTAGGGGTGAAACAAAGGGAGGGTGGGGAATGACCCCTGACAGACCTGCATAAGCTGTCCATATCCTTGAGAGGCCGTCTGCGTTCGCAGCCCTGGCCCGATGACGTACCTCAAAGTGGAAGTCCTGGAGCGCTAGGAACCAGCGAGTCACCCTGGCTTTGGTGTCCTTGGCGCGGGCCATCCACTGAAGGGGCGCATGGTCGGTGACCAGGGTGAACTTGCGGCCTAACAGATAGTACCTTAGCTCCAGGACTGCCCACTTGACGGCCAGGGCCTCCCTCTCGACGGCGGCGTACCTCGTCTCAGCCGGGGACAGCTTCCTGCTGATGTAGACGATCGGATGCTCCTCGCCTTCCTGGATTTGGGACAGGACGGCTCCCAGTCCTGTGTCGGAAGCATCCGTCTGCAGCAGGAAGGGGCAACCGAAGTCTGGAGCGCGGAGTACCGGCGACGACGTCAGGGCTGTCTTGACCCGGGCGAAAGCCTCCTCGAGGGCTGGGGTCCAACAGACTTTCTCCGGCTGCCCCTTCCTGGTCAGGTCTGTCAGGGGGGCGGCTAGAGAGGAGAAGTTGGGGATAAAACATCGGTAATACCCTGCCAACCCCAAAAAGGCCCGTACCTGGGTCTTCGTCTGCGGTCTTGGGGCGGAGTGGATGGCCTCGACTTTCTTCTCCTGGGGCTGGATGAGGCCCCTCCCGACTCGGAAACCCAGGTACTTGGCCTCGGAGAGGGCTAGGTGACACTTGCGGGGGTTGGCAGTGAGTCCAGCCCGCCGGAGCTCCGAAAGCACCCTCCGCAGACGTTCCAGGTGGTCTCCCCATGCCTCGGAATGGATGACGACATCATTGATGTAGGCCGCCGCGTAGGCCTGGTGGGGCCGTAGGATGATGTCCATCATCCGCTGGAAGGTCGCTGGGGCCCCGTGCAGGCCGAAGGGAAGGGTCCGGTACTGCCAGTGGCCACTGGGGGTCGAGAAAGCAGTCTTGGGTTTAGCGGATTCAGAGAGTGGTACCTGCCAATAGCCTTTAGTGAGGTCCAAGGTGCTGATGTACCGGGCCCTTCCCAACCGATCCAGTAGCTCGTCGACCCGAGGCATGGGGTACCCGTCGAATTCGGAGACTTCGTTCAGGCGTCGGAAGTCGTTGCAAAAGCGGAGGGTGCCATCCGGCTTTGGGACCATCACGATGGGGCTGGACCACGGGCTCCGGGATGGTTCGATTACCCCCAACTTCAGCATTTGTTGGATCTCTTCCTCAATAGCCTGCCGACGAGCCTCCGGGACACGGTAGGGCCGTTGCCGGACGATGACTCCTGGCGGTGTTCGGACGTCGTGCTGTACCACGTTGGTCTGCCCGGGCTGGGTCGAGAACACATCCTGGAACTGACTGACCAGGTGCTGCAGCTCCGCCTTCTGGGCAGCCGAAAGATGGGGGTTGACGTCTACAACCACGGGATCGGTGATACTCAAGGCCGCTACTTGGTCCCGGGTCCCCACCCACTTCTTCAGGAGGTTGATGTGGTAGAGTTGCTCTGCCTGCCGTCGTCCCGGCTGCCTCAGACGATATGTGACTGGCCCAATCCTTTCGATCACGGTATAAGGTCCTTTCCAGGTGGCCAGGAACTTGCAGGCAGAGCTGGGGACCAGGACCATGACGCGGTCTCCCGGCTGGAACTCCCGTGGTTGGGCTGCCCGGTCGTACCGGCGTTGCTGCGCCTGTTGAGCCTTGCTGAAATGTTCCCGGACTAATGGCATCACCCGGTCGATCCGTTCCCTCATCTGGCGGACGTGCTCGATGAGGGTGCGATGAGGGGCAGGCTGCTGCTCCCAAGCTTCTCGGGCGATGTCCAGGAGCCCTCGTGGTTGGCGGCCGAACAGAACCTCAAAGGGGGTGAAGCCAGTTGAGGCCTGTTGTACTTTGCGGATCCCGAAGAGCACATAAGGAATCATGAGGTCCCAATCCCGCTTATCCTCCACCGCCACACGTCTCAGCATCTGCTTGAGGGTCTGGTTGAACCTTTCTACCAGCCCGTCCGTCTGTGGGTGATAGACTGTGGTCCTCAACTGCTTCACCCGCAGCAGCCTGCAGAGATCCGCCATTAGCCGGGACATGAACGGGGTACCCTGGTCAGTCAGTATCTCCGCTGGTATGCCAACCCGGCTGGCCAGCAGGAACAGCTCCTGGGCGATGTTCTTCGCGGTGGCCTTGCGGAGGGGAATCGCTTCGGGGTACCGGGTGGCATAGTCGACGATGACCAGGATGTGTTCGTGGCCACGGGCAGACTTTGGTAACGGCCCCACTATGTCCATCCCAATCCCCTCGAAGGGCACCTCGATGATGGGCAGCGGAATGAGTGGGCTGGGGGGAGGAGTCCTGGGCGACGTCACTTGGCAGGTCGGGCAGGCCTGGCAGAACCTCTTCACCTCGGCCTCCAGTCCCGGCCAGTGGAACCGGTCGCGGATACGCTGCGTGGTGTTAGCTGCCCCGAGGTGACCTGCCATCGGATGGGAGTGCGCCAACTCCAGGATGGTTTCGGTCTTGGTCCGAGGAACAACTAGCAATTTTTTCTCCTCCCCCCTCCGCTGTGCGACACAGTATAGCAGGCCCTTCTCAACGACAAAATGCGGGAGAGGATGGGGCCGTGGGAGGACGTCTTTCCCGTCGATGGTCCGCACTTGGGACCAGCAGTGCTTCAGGCGATCGTCCTCCCGTTGTTCCTTGGCGAATGAGCCCCCTCCGGCAGCCTGCTGATACACATCAAAGAACGGATTAGTAGATTGGGAGGGGGACTCACCATCTCTCCCGCTGTCGGAGGCTAGTAGCGCTGGTCGGCGGCGGGGTCCTCGCGGCCGTCTCCGTCTTCGACGGTTCCCCTCCTGGCTGACAGGCTGAGTGGCGGCGGCGAGCAGGGCATCGAAGCCCGGCCAGTCTCTCCCCAGCAGTACGGCCACCGGAAGGTCCTCTACCAGGCCGACTTCCACCGGCCAGGTACCTTGGGGCGAAGAGATGGTGATTCGACGGGCCGGCACTTGGCGAGTGTCTCCATGCACACACGTAATGGGGAGGAAGCTCTTCTCGCCTCTTCGGGGCCCACACACTCTTGACTGGATGAGGGTGACCGTACTGCCGGAGTCCAGCAGGGCCCTGCAGTGTCTTCCCTCGATCACCACGTCTGCTTCCGGGGCTCCCGATGGCATCCGCTGGTGGACGATGCAGCCTGCCAGCCACGCACGCGGAGGCGGCATGGGTTCGGCGCTGGGCATGGGCTCGTCTCGCGGCGGGGGAACCGTCGGCCTGCTAACTGGTCGCGAGGTGCCTTCGAGCGGCCGTCGCTCCTGGACCACCCTCCGGGGGAGCGGCAACACTCGCTCCCCTGCCTCACGGTGGTGGATGGCCTCCATCGCCTCCACGAGGTCCACGGTGTTGGCCGGGTTTTTCATTCCGACCGCCTGCCGGATGGAACGGGGAAGAGCACGGAGGAGGCGATCGACCACCACCCGTTCCGCTACCTGAGCTGCCGTGGGACTTCCTTCCATCAGCCAATGGTGAGCGATGCGTTTCAGTTCGGCTGCTTGGGCACGGGCTGGCACACGAGGCTTGAATTCCCATTCATGAAACTGTTGGGCGGCACAGATAGATGAGAGACCCAACCTCGCCAGGATTTCACGCTTGACTTCGTCATAATCCTCAGCGATCGCACGGGGAAGTGAAAAATAAGCCCGCTGGGCTTCTCCAGTCAGCAAAGGTGCCAGCGCGTGTGCCCAATCGCCCTCTGGTCACTCTTCGCTCTGAGCAGTGGTTTCAAATACCTGCAGGAAAGCCTCCACGTCATCATCCGCCGTCATCTTCGGCAGCAGGCGGGTGGCTTGGGCACGCGGATCAGGTAGCGGAACGCGCTGGGCGGCGGCAACACGGATGGCGGTAAGTTCATCTTCCTTCCTGCCCTGGCGGGTGGCGAGATGTTCCGCGATTTGTTGCTGGCGGATGCTCACCTCCGTGAGGCGCTGCAACACTTCCTCCATCTTCGGGGAGCGAGCGCGTTACTTCCGGGTCCTGGCGTGCAGACACAAAACAAACAGAGAAGATTAGGATTTTTGGGTGCGGTGAACCTGTCGGTGATTCCTCACGCTTCTGCCCGCATTCTCCACCAATGTCACGGGGTGAGGAATCACACGACAAGGCAGGTTGAGTGCAAAAGGCCCCGGAGGGTGGATTATATTTACAGTGCTCGTGATAAGGGTGAAAACCGTCAGTGAGCCGGTGCGTGGTGGCTGGTGATTCCTCGTGCTCTGTGGTGCTCGATCCTGGTGAAAGTGGGTGTCCAATGTGCTCCAGTGAAGTGGGCTGTCGGTCACTCGCTGCTTTCTAGGAGAACAAATAAGAGAGAGGTTAGTCCAGCAGTACATTCAGCTCGAGACCAGAGTCTGTCTGTCTGCTCATCCGTAGCTGCTTATATGTCTCCGGGCTGATGAGGTGCAGCTGTGACCGATCAGCCCATGGTGATGACGTGCAGGTGTGTTGTTGCCAGGGCGACGCTGATTCCTCTGGGTGGACTCGTCACAATATATATATTCCATATAAAATAATATACAATATATAATTCATATATATAAGCTTTGCCCACGACAGCCAGGTGAGTGTCTCCCACCTGGGGTATTCTCACATATCCACACGATTTTGCACCCATGATAGTCGAAAATGTCGAAGTCAAGGGTACAAAAACACGTGAAGTAAATGTTTTCTAGACAGAAACCTTAAGCTCACTGCATTCGGGAATCTCTCATTCACGGTACCAGACAAACTGCCCTGGCCACCGCGCGAACAACCACCTCGATAAATTCCTTGTATGGATTCACCATCATGTGAGGAACGATCGCAGGCGGCTGCTCGAGGTCCGCGGACCCAGAGATTCATCATCATTCCCCGCGCGAGCCGAAGAAACGCCGGAGCGCGCTTCGGGATCACGCGGGGAAACATGCATTTGGTGAGCGAGCAAGCGAAAGGGACGGACCCGTCTCTTGCTCGTCAACAAACCCATTCGAGAGCTCCGAAAACTGGTGCGGACTGAAAGTAGCCAAGACGAGCATAAAGCATTCTAACTGTAAAGGCTTGCAATGCTCGCACTCGTCTGACTCCCCAAACACACACAGCAATAACCGTGCGCATCCAGTTCTATTTGAAAGAGAACATGGATATACAGCGTTTTACTCTGCTGACTCGTTTCCAACTGATTAGATTTAACTAGAACTCTTTCCACTAATGTTTCTTTGTAACAGAGATGAGAAAGAGAGAGAAAAATCTGCACACTGCCATGTTGAAAACTAACTCCTAACAAAGATCTCAAGTTGAGTCTTGAAAGAGAGAGAGAGATTATTATTATTTTTTTTTTTCAGAGACTTTGTAACACACCATAACACAGAGTTGGTCTGAAAACAAAAAGACCTGGTTTGCTCCAGCTGAAGCTCATCTATTTATAGCCTCGTGCAGCAGGTGCGCCTATGACGTCACCGGTCGAGGCTATAAATACCTCCGGGTCAATTTCATTGACGTGTTTTCACACTATTTTCACAGCTGGTTAAGTCAAAGACATTTCCCATTTGCATAAGCTTATGCAGCATTGAGTGTAGCTTTTGAAAGGGAACAGTATGACCAATGACAAACGTTAATATTATTTCCTGCCAGTGATGTCATATAAATCTACAAAATACAACCGTAGATACATATGGCAATCCCTTTTGTCGGATAGAATTATAATTTAGCCTATATTGCATCAACAACACATAACTCGGGAACTACGTTAGTTTAGATGCTTATAGCTCACTCGATCCTTCTAGCTAACGTCACCTTCTCCACCACTTTAGTTGAAACGATAGTCATTTGACAAGGCATCTAGTCAATTTGTTTAAAAAAAATTGTTTTACTGTACTGTACAAACAACATATTTACGCCCAGTTCGCTGTTTAGAGTTTGTGATTCAAAGTGAAGAAGCTATCATTGTAAAATCATACGGTGACGGATTACAATGATTAAAATATTTTTACAATGCTAAAAACAGTCACTAGTTGTGACTTCTGCTGTTATGAGTTAACATGTAAAGTTAATGTTATATGCTAGTTCACATGTAGGCTGAAGTTATAGTACTGACTAGGGATGCAACAATACAGTTAGTCCACGGTTCAATACATACCTCGGTTTTTAACCACGGTTTTCGGTTCGGTTCGGTTCGGTTCTGATGGCTTGTCACATCAGTTTTTTGCTATTCTATTCTTAAGCCACAGGAACAGCAAAAGATTAAGGAGAAAAAAGACAATTTTTTAATTGCAATAGTCTTTCTTTATTTTACTTAAAAGAATTGAAAAACCTTACTTAAACTTAATACTTTACTTAAAAAAAAAACCCTTGCACACATTCCTAGTGTATTGTATAATATAAAATAAATATATATATATATTTATATATATATATAAATATTTACACTGGCAGCTCAGAGCTGTACAGCAGCATTTAAGTATGAAATTGAATGAATAAATGTAAAAATAAAACTACATAGACTTCACTATAAAATATACACTGATTCTTTTTAAAACTACTGTATTAAAGTTTTTCAGTCAAGAGCAGTGAGTGATTTTCTCTTTGTCTTTTGTTGTTGTATTAACATTAAATGGATAGTTCACTCAAAAGTGAGAAATGAATACAGGTTTGGAACAATATTAGAGTGAGTAAATAATGACATAATTTTAGAGGTGAACTGTCCCTTTAAGGACCGCGTGTTCAGGCTGCCTGCTGTCAATGTAAGACCTGCGTGCATCGTGCAGACACGCGCCGATTTTACTTTCACTTTAGACATAACCGACTGTGTTTATGTTAACCTTGTGTGTATTTGACAGTATTATCGCAGTAAGACGATTAGTCCAGTAATCACGTGTTTGACACGCGTTTAGTGCGCGCGCTCGGAAAAGTGCATGTTAAAACCGCGCACACGCCGGCAAGGCTTTAAAACGCATGCAAATAATGAACTTTCGTGATTGTGAATTGCTATAGTGTTCCGTGAGTATAACTCTACCACTAACGTGTGATGTGAATGTATGTCGCGTTGTTCAGTGTATTGGGATGGAGGCAAATGATAGAATTCGTAGAAAAATACTGTGAAGGCCGTACCGAACGGTTCAATATTATATTGAGAATTGTGGCATCCCTAGTACTGACGTTACGTTTTGCAGGTTCTTACTAAAAATAAAGACTAAACTTACCACTCAGAAGCGTCCATTTCCAATTTCAAAACAATTGGTTGTTCCTCAAAATCTGCATCTTCGTTAGAAACAGGATCAAACATATAAGGTTGGATGCATAATCTCCCTATTGTCATGACGGACAGTATAGATGTGTTTCTGTCACTAAAGCTACTGAAATTACTCTTCCAAATAAGGCAAAAACAGACCATTTCATTATAGGGACAATTTCTAGGGTTGTAAATGGACCTGTAAAACTGTATCTGGACAATTTTTGCCCTTAAATAAGTCACATACCCTCTATGTAGATATCAGAGAACAATTTAAAATATTCTTTCAACTCATTCTAAGGCACCTTTAATGAGACAGACAGCAGTTTATCATGCTGCTGTCCCTTTAACACCAAATGCATGGATCCAATTTACTGACACACATCCGGTTTTCACCCAAGTGCTTACATTAATTTAAGACATAACCAACTGTTTATGTGAATACTCCACATGACAGGCATTTTTACATTATTGTGCATCTACCTGACCATTCAAGTGCAATAAGACGTGAAAGAAAACTGAATTTGAGATCTGAGAGAGGCGACTTTCTGTGCGCGTGCTTCGCACAGAAAGCCTGTCAGCTGACTTCTCTTTTTCACAGCTTATTACGCTTAATAACTCAAGTAAACATCATACACTTTCCAAATTCGTAATTGCATGCTGAGTGTCTGAGAGAGGCGGCTCTCCGTGCGCACGCTTTGGGTGTATGTCAGTCAGTGTGAGCACCAACCGTATCGAGTTATTATTGTGCTAAACATCCAACACATCCCATTCTTTATTTTCTCATTCATTTATGTTTCGTTATCACTCTTACGTGTAATTTACTGTAAGTAGTACTGTGCTACGTGACTCAGATCTTTAGAATATTCCTATCTAATAATTGCCTCACCGACACAGCATCCTCATTAAACCTATCTCCGGCGTGATGACTCCGATCTTTCGAATATCCCTATCTAATAGGGCTGTCATTTTGCATTCGAAAATCGATTGCACAATCGATTGGACCAACCTACCAAAGTTTCGAAAATGAAAATAGTGCATCGATTTTAACCAAATATTTACAATATTAATTTTAAACTAATTAAACAGATAAAAGATAGATGTAACAACTCACAAACGAGCAGAAAAATAAAATAAGAATTTTGAAAGTGCAGTAGGCGTTGCGAAAGCTAAAAAGAAGATTCTGACCAATTTTACCGGGCCTATAGTTTCAATCGGCTGCTGCTGGTGCTTTGCCAAACAAAACAAAAACAACGGCGATCAACCTGTGCGACATGAGAGATGAGTGATAACCCCTAATAACTTGAGGAGTTTGATATGAATGCACTTCGGGTTTTGGACTGTAGATCAAATAATAAAGAAGGAAAAAGTGGTATGCAAACTGTGCGATCGCGAGTTCCCATATCACAGCAGCACTTACAACTATGAGGGGGCATATGCAGCTTCATCATACAGATGAATACAAAGACCTAGACCTGGTAGAGGTAGGCTAGTCCTTCAGTGAATTTTATGTTTTATTTTCAACTTCTTTTCATGGGCTACCATCGCCTATGTAGGCGAAATTTGTTTGACATTTCTAATCGTAAACACAGCCATATTGAAGCCTGCAGTAATGTTTTTCATTGATGCTATGAAACATCATTTGTTTGTCTCCTGTTTGTCATTTGTGCACGAAACTTCACACCAATAAATCATTAGATATATTACTAACTTTCTCAAGCGCCCTCTTTACGTATGTCTGTTAGTTGTCCGTGGACTGGCCTATATTTTGGCATTGAAAATGGAAACGTCTTTAGACATGGAAAAACGATTTTACAATCGATTCAATGAACACTTTTGTCTCAAAAATCAAACAGTATTTGTTCCCCAAAAGTGACAGCCGTACCATCTAATAATTGCCTCACCGACACGGCATGATGGCCAGAGGAGAATTGGCACCCCGACTGAGCCTGGTTTCTCCCAAGGTTTATTTTTCTCCATTATGCCACCTGATGGAGTTTTGGTTCCTTGCCACCATCTCCTTTGGCTTGGCTTGCTCAGTTGGGGACACTCAATTTTCAACTAAATCACTGATCTGCCCGTATTGGCACTATATGATAATTGAAATGAGCTTGATAACATCACCATTTTCTCCAGAGTGGCAGTACAGCCGAATCAATTTCTGTTGCATTATTTTCCTGTCTAACACTGTGAAGCTGCTTTGAAATAGGGCTGCACGATTTGGGGAAAATATCTAATTGGGATTATTGTGAAAATGGCGGCGCGGCCAGACGCAGCGGCTCCTCTCAGTCCCAAAAGTGTGTTGTTTACATGTTTACCTTGGTGTAAATTGTTGTGTTTAAGTGAGAATTCGTCGCGTCTGTCTATCTCAAAGCGTATGTACAACCGGACGTCTTTGCTAGAGATAAACAGTCCTATTTACGAGTTAGACTCCAGGCTTGCGGATGAGCTTCGGGGCTTGGGATTACTCCGCCGGCCTGCTACTACATCGTCGACCTTGACTGCTGTACCCCAACGGCTGAGGAGGTGCCCGGCATGAGAGGAAGCAGAAGAGGGGAAAGCGCGGAGGTATCCGGGCTAGGCTAGCAGCTAGCCCACACAAACCGGCTATTCCAAGCATCTTACTCGCCAATGTACGTTCTTTGGATAATAAAATGGACCACATACGGCTACTGAGATCGGCCCAGCGGACTGTCAAAGAATGCTGTGTCCTTGTGTTTACGGAGACTTGGCTAAAAGACAACATTCCAGACAACGGCATCCAACTAGATCGGCTAACATGCTACCGTGCGGATAGAGACCTGGTAGAGGCAGGTAAGACCAGTGGTGGCGGGGTCTGTGTTTACATCAATGATGCTTGGTGCCGTGATACTGTGGTCATTTGCAGATACTGTTCACCCTTAGTAGAGTTCATAATTGTTAAGTGCTGACCCTTCTACATTCCGAGGGAATTCACAGTGATCATGCTGGTCGCTGTTTACATTCCACCCAGTCCCAATAACAACAATAGGAACGAGGCACTCAATGAATTGTACCATGCCGTCAGTGAGCAACAGACAGCACACCCAGATGGATTTTTCATCCTGGCTGGAGATTTTAACCACGCAGACCTTAGGTCTGTATTTCCAAAAATGTATCAACATATTGGGCCCTATCTTGCACCCAGCGCAATTGACTTTGTACACCGACGCATGTGTCATTCCTATTTTGCACCCGCGCAAAGCGCGCTTTTCCCTCCACAGAAGCACGTCGCTAAACTAGTGAATGAACTTGCGCTACCTGGGCGGTTCAGCGCAAAAAAGGAGGCGTGTTCCGGCGCAAACAATCCCTGGTGCTATTTTGCTGTTCCATTAAACAATTGCGCCACTGACCAGAAAAAACCTAGTCTAAAGTCAGTGGCGCGTGCGCGTTGTTCATAGTGCTATTTTAAGGGCGCATGCTTGACCATAATGTATAGCGTGCACAACGCGCATACACTTTGCTCATGTAATCTACACAGATGCAACAGTTATTTTTGCAAATCATAAATTGTTACACTAAAAAATATTAACACATGAGATGACGGAAATCATTGTGGTGTGCCACGAAGATGTGAAAAAATAGGCATAAATCTAGCTTACAAATTATTCAGGCTAATTGTAGTCTAATAATTAAGGAGACCTGTTTGCCCAATAGTGGCAACTTCTGGCAAGACATATATGTATATAAGGACATCTAACAAATTGGTTTGTCCGTCAAGAACCAGGAAAAAAAATCGGTGAGGGTGGACGCAGCGATGTCCTCTGCTGGCGTCAGGTCCTGAGTAGAGGCAGATCCACCTCCCGTTACACGGCGTGCCCGATTGATGCTGGCAAGCTTGGACTTTCCCCGTCTTCTGATGTCATTGTAGCGCTTGCGGCACTGGTGCGACGTCCTGGGGATGCCAGCTGATGAAACAATTGTGGCTATTTCCTCCCACGCCTGTTTAACCGACGCTATTTTGGGTGGGTTTCTCCCATCCCCATACAACACAACTTCTCTGTCTTTCACTGCTCTTACAAGCACATCAGTCTCCTCGGCTGTGAACCACTCCTGGCGTGCGCCTGGTAAATACGCCATAATAATAGCAATCCATAATGGAACTTGCGCACCTGCTTTTAAAGGGAATGTTGGATGACGCTCTGATTGGTTTATTCACGTTACGCCCAAACCACACCTATGAATAATGAAGCTACTTCAGACCAACCCATTTTAGATTTGCGCCGGGCGCAAGAGCCATTTATCCCGCCGGGAAAATAGCAACAGCGCCGAGACCCGCCCACAAAGTTACTTGCGCTTCGCGCTTTGACACTTGCGTTTCAGATCGTTAAAATAGGGCCCATAGACTTTCCAACACGGGGAGAAAATACTTTGGATTTGGTTTATACTACACACAGAGGGGCATACAAAGCTTTTCCTCTATCCCCCCTTGGCCTCTCTGACCACACCACTGTTATGCTAATGCCAGCATACAGGCCAAGGGTGAAAGTCACCAAACCAGCTTTAAGACAGGTCCATGTGTGGCCAGAAGGTGCCTCCTCAGCACTTCAGGACTGTTTTGCCACCACACATTGGGATATGTTCAAGCAGGCAGCCACTTATAACCATCACACTGACATTCAGGAATATACCGAAACAGTCACTGCTTATATCACTAAATGCATTGAGGATGTAACGGTATCCAGGACTATCTCCATACATGCTAATCAGAAGCCATGGCTGACAGGAGAGGTTTTTAACCTATTGAGGGTACGAAATGCGGCATTTAGAGCAGGTGATGATGTAGGCCTGAGAACAGCCAGAGCCAACTTGTCTCGAGGTATTATAAAGGCCAAAAAACAGTATGCTAAGAGGATAGCCCATAACTTCAGTGACAGCAGAGACACAAGGAGACTGTGGCAGGGAATCCAGACCATCACGGATTACAAACCCCAACCACAAACCTGTGATAGTGACATCTCATTGTTGAATGAACTAAACAACTTTTTCACATGCTTTGAAGCACACAACACCGCGCCGGCACAGAAGCTGCCACTTCCTCTCGACGACCAGGTTTTGTGTCTTTCTCCAGCCAGCGTGAAGAGATCTCTCTCTATGATCAACATTCGTAAAGCAGCTGGTCCAGACAATATACCTGGCCGTGTTTTAAAGGACTGTGCAGAAGAGCTCAAGAATGTCCTTACAGATATCTTTAACATCTCCTTAAGTCAGGCTGTTGTCCCCACATGCTTTAAAGCCACTACAATTATACCAGTTCCCAAGAAATCATCTCCATCTGGTTTTAAAGACTACCGTCCTGTTGCACTCACTTCTATTCTAATGAAGTGCTTTGAAAGGATAATCATGAAACACATCAAAACCATCCTCCCCCCCTCCATGGATCCCTTCCAGTTTGCATATCGGGCCAACCGGTCCACTGATGACGCGGTCTCCACTGCTCTTCACTCAGCCCTATCCCATTTGGAAACAAAGGATTCTTATGTGAGTATGCTTTTTATAGATTTTAGTTCTGCTTTTAATACCATTATTCCACAGCAGTTAATACAGAAATTGGACCAGCTTGGCCTCAATACCTCCTTGTGCAATTGGTTGCTGGACTTTCTTACTGGAAGAACACAGGCAGTTCGGGTTGGCACCAACTTATCCAGTACTATTACATCGAACACAGGGGCCCCTCAAGGATGTGTTCTTAGCCCCCTCCTTTTCACCTTGCTAACCCATAACTGCAGACCAATGTACAGCACCAATCGCTTCATAAAGTTTGCGGATGACACAACTGTGGTGGGTCTCATCAATAATAATGATGAGACCAACTACATAAATGAGGTGAGTCAACTGGCCAGATGGTGCAGTGACAACAATCTCTCTCTGAATGTAGAGAAAACAAAGGAGATTGTTGTTTACTTTCGGAGAGCATACACCCAGTATCATCCTCTGATCATCAATGGTGCTGCTGTGGAGGGTGAGCAGCACCAAGTTTCTGGGTGTGCATATAACTGAGGACGTCTCCTGGTCTACCAACACGGTATCACTGGCTAAGAAAGCCCAACAGCACCTCTATTTTCTCCGGAAACTGAGGAGAGCGAGAGTCCCGGCAAGCATTATGTGTTCATTCTATCGTGGCACCATTGAAAGCATCTTGACCAGCTGCATTACGGTGTGGTTTGGTAACCACCACCTACAACCAAAAAATCTTGCAGCGCATAATAAACGCAGCAGGAAAAATCATTGGTGCCACACTTCCTTCTCTCAAAGACATGTACAATATCAGATTAACCAGGAAGGCACTCAGTATAGTGGGGGATCACACCCATCCCTCACATAGCTTTTTCAGTCTTCTGCCATCTGGGAGGAGGTTTCGGAGCCTTCAGGCCCGAACCACTAGACTTATAGTATAGAATAGTTTCATTCACCAGGCTGTCAGGAAGTTGAACTCTCTTCACCCTCCGCGCTCTTGTGCTCGGGTGCATTGTACTAACTTTCTACCCTTATAGTACACACGCACATGCATACACACACACACATGCGCACACACATTTGATCATTTAATGCATGAGGCACTTTAACAACTGCTGCTGTCTTGTTAGCGTATTTTTGGCACTTAATAATAATAGTAATAATACTAATAATATTCCTTTAACTTTCATGTTTTTTTAAATACTTGTCTTTTATATTGTTGTTGCTTTTTAACTTTCATGTCTTTTTAAATACTTGTCTTTTATGTTGTTGTCGCTTTTTAACACAGTGGGTCTGAGGGAAACATAATTTCAATCCTCTGTATGTCTTGTATATATAGTAGAATTGACAATAAAGTAAAGTTGAAGTTGAAGTTGAAGTTGATTGTGGTTAAAATTGCGATTGCAATTTAAAATGCGATTATTATTATTTTTTTATTTTTACAAATGAAAAGTGTGTATATAACATTTTGTGTTTATATATTAATATGACTAATAATAATTAATATTATTATTGCTAAATTATTATGGGTTACCTGTTAATATGCAGACAGCCTATGACTAAAAATCATTAGAAAGGTCTAAGAATTTTTTGTAAAAAAAAAAATATTATAAAAATCTGTGCTTTTCATCTGTGATATCAATTTCTTAAAGTCAATGTCTTTAATATGAAATATGAGCATCCACTCTTATGCATCCACTGTGGGTATTAAAACTCCTGTACATTAAAGAAAAGCGTATGGATTGTCATATACATTTATTTAGAAGTATTATTTTTCTTATTTTCTACACAAAAGTTAAATTCATACTAGAAGCCAGAGGGCGACCTCGAGCAGAAACTCCACATTTTCCTCAGAGAAGTAATCATTTGTTTTCAGGAAATCCCTTTGGGAAATCCATGGGGAAATCGCTAACTTGAAGCTCACTGTAGGCTGAATAAAATGAAGATAGAAACGCTTTGACTTATTAAACATGAAGATAATACTTCTGCGACAAGATATGGTGTATTTGAGTTCTTCAAGCCTTCTCGGGTATTTTCATAATAATAAAGTATTCAGTGCTGATTGACATTCTGTAATAAGAAACCACATCAGCTCGACTGACTATATGAAGTGAGTTAAAACATGTTATTAAACATATTTTGTTGACCAGGTTTATGAACGCTTCACATTACTAGTTTGTGAAGATGTTTGGCGCGTGTTGCTTTTTCAAACGCACATTATAAGCGACTCAAACTCGCAGTCTTTCAGATGGAGCAGCGTTTACTACTGATCACCGAGCCACTCAGTTCGATTTTAATTAATCGTGAATAGAGGTCGACCGATAGTGGATTTTACCGATAGCGATAGCTAGGTTGGACCGCGCTTGCCGATAACCGATTAAACGACCCATAGTTGGATACTGGATTAAAAAAAAAAACATAATTAAAACAGTGCTGAACTTTGAAATTGTGCTAAATTTAACATATAAATATGGATATTAAAATGAGAAGTTCTAACATCTTCAGAAAATAATTTAAACATTAAAATATTACAGGTCAAATTTGTTTCTTTACCTATAACCTAGAAACATGCATGCACATATCATAGGTAACACTATGCAAGTCCCTATGCAACAAGGATGTATTAGCTTACATGAACTATAAGCATTATGCATAAATTTTTACAGCATGTATTAATATGAACAATATTGTACCATGATCATTCATGTTAGTTCATAGAGCAATAACCAAGGTTACCAGATAAAAATTCAAACAATTTAATGTTAAAATGAACATACTAATGATGAACAATTCTTCCACAGCATTTATTAACCTTAGTTATTAATGTTACAAATGGAATCTTTTTGTAGTGTTACCATTTCATACTAATCCAAACAGTCTTCTTTTTTAGAAGGCGATTATCTAATAAAAAACGCATTTCTGCTTTGTTTATGTTTCTGTTGGCAGCATGATGAAACAGTTTGCTTTCTCACATCACTAATTTTATATATGCAACATTTGGGTCGAACTTGCATGTGTTTTTATCACATTGTTATAACTGCTTGAGGTACTGCTTTTAGCGTCCTCTCAGCCTCGTCGACAAACATACACACTGCTGTTCTTTACCTGTTAATGCAGCATCTAGTCAAGAAATGAATTACTTTATAATGATTTGGCAACAAGTACTGTAGTGTTCTGTATTCATGCCGTTTCGCTGCTGTGTTTTAAACATCTAATGTGTCTGTCAGCGCTCTCTGTGCAGCGTGTGCTCTCCGTTCAGCGCGCAGCCTCACGTGGTAATGTAAACACATGTACGTTTTTTCTCTCGCCTCTAGAGGCCGCTCTCGTGCTATATAAATGCCAACAGACCCATCTCAGAGCTCTTGTACTGTGTAATAACAGCGCACCCGTCTCAGCCACTCCAGCCACATTTTTGCAGATAACCAATTGTTCCACCAATCAACTATCGGCGTCGATTAATCGGCAAAACCGATGAATCGGTCTACCTCTAATCGTGAAGCCCTACTTTGAAACAATCGGCATTGTAAAAAGCACTATAAAGGTGACTTGACTACGTGGATATATTTACATAATGCAAAATAAACAATAGACACTTACAGTGGGGAGAAAAAGTATTTGATACACTGCCGATTTTGCAGGTTTGCCCACTTACAAAGCATGTAGAAGTATGTCATTTTTATTATAGGTACTCTTCAACTGTGAGTGACGGAATCTAAAACAAAAATCCAGAAAATCACATTGTATGATTTTTAAGTAATCTGCATTTTATTATATGACATAACTATTTGATACATCTGAAAAGCAGAACTTAATATTTGGTACAGAAACCTTTGTTTGCAATTACAGAGATCATACGTTACCTGTTGTTCTTGACCAGGTTTGCACACACTGCAGCAGGGATTTTGGCCCCCTCCTCCATACAGACCTTCTCCAGATCCTTCAGATTTCGGGGCTGTCGCTGGGCAATACGGACTTTCAGCTCCCTCCAAAGATTTTCTATTGGCTTCAGGTCTGGAGACTGGCTAGGCCACTCCAGGACCTTGAGATGCTTCTTACGGAGCCACTGGCTGTGTGATTCGGGTTGTTGTCATGCTGGAAGACCCAGCCACGACCCATCTTCAATGCTCTTACTGAGGGAAGGAGGTTGTTGGCCAAGATCTCGCGATACATGGCCCCATCCATCCTCCCCTCAATATGGTGCAGTCGTCCTGTCCTCTTCGCAGAAAAGCATCCCTAAAAGAATGATGTTTCCACCTCCATGCTTCATGGTTGGGATGGTGTTCTTAGGGTTGTACTCATCCTTCTTCTTCCTCCAAACACGGCGAGTGGAGTTTAGACCAAAAAGCTCTATTTTTGTCTCATCAGACCACATGACCTTCTCCCATTCCTCCTCTGGATCATCCAGATGGTCATTGGCAAACTTGAGACGGGCCTGGACATGCGCTGGCTTGAGCAGGGGGACATTGCGTGCGCTGCAGGATTTTAATCCATGTCGGAGTAGTGTATTACTAATGGTTTTCTTTGAGACTGTGGTCCCAGCTCTCTTCAGGTCATTGACCAGGTCCTGCCGTGTAGTTCTGGGCTGATCCCTCACCTTCCTCATGATCATTGATGCCCCTCGAGGTGAGATCTTGGATGGTGCCCCAGACGGAGGGGGATTGACCGTCATCTTGAACTTCTTCCATTTTCTAATAATCGCGCCAACAGTTGTTGCCTTCTCACCAAGCTGCTTGCCTATTGTCCTGTAGCCCATCCCAGCCTTGTGCAGGTCTACAATTTTATCCCTGATGTCCTTACACTAGGGATGGGCATGATTAATCGACGATCGATAATTGATCGTTAAGAATTTCGGTGTTTCCCACACATAGACTAATTTGTGGCGGTGCGCCACAGAATCAACACCGGCCGCCACATATTTAAATCTCAGGCCAAACTGCCAAACCTGCTTTTGATATGAAAGTCTAAGCTTTTAAAATTGAATACGAAATTCAAACAATAAATAGCGTTTTGGCGCTAATGTGGCATAACAGTTAAAGCCAGAGGTGTTGAAAAGCAAAGTTGCGACATGCTCTCATCTCCCGGCGGAACACGCGGTCCCGTGGTTCACGGAGCTTCTGAACAAACCAGTGCTCCGTCAATGCATTTTGAATGGCTTAAGCAGATACACAACAGTTTTACTATACAGGTATTTGCAGCAATTTTTTATTACATCAATCATATTTACAGGATAATTTTATTATGGAGAGTGATGGAGATGCAACATTGTTAACATTAATGTTAATGTTTTTCTTGTATTTAGCCCTCATTGCTTACTAATTGGTCACACTCATACTCATTGGTGGTCAAATGTGACCACACCTTAACTATTTTTCAATTAAATAAATATTCTATATTTTAGTTTAATAATATTTATTGAATATTGAGGATATATTTTGGTACTAAATAGGCCTACTATATGTGCAATAATTATGGTCCATTAATGACCACTTAAAATATTTTTTATTATTTATATTACAATTAGTGTAGTAATTAAAGGTCCCATGGCATGGCATTTTTCTATTATTTTATAATGTTTCCTGAGGTGTACTTATATTGTTAGTATGATTTTTACATCATAAAATGTCATAATTTAGAAATAAAAGGCATTTTTTCTATAATGCTGTTTGCCCTCTGGCTGAATGCCCTGTTTCAAGGGGCGTCTCTGCTGTGAGACTTCAGTTAAAATGCCCACTGTTGTGATTGGCTGACATCTTTGCATTTGAATGAGCATCAGATCTTGTAGCGGAGGGGGCGTGGTTTAACGATGTCTACCAGGCACGAGCAGAGCCTCCTGCCAGAGAGACGGATGGACCTGAGTTCACTTCTCATCATTTCTCTCAGCACGTCTCAGTTCAGTGAACTGTTTTAGTTACTAGCATATACTACAGGTTATTCGTTAGTCGGAGGGGCTGTCACTCATGTCAGAAAGTTAGTAACTTTAGTAAATTATGGATCAGCGCTGACTGGAGACGTGAACCGTTTAGAACGATTCAGTCCGATTTGGTGAACTGGTTCGGTTCACTAAAAAGAACCGGTTCAAAAGAATGATTCGTTCACGAACCGGACATCACTAATGTACCAGAGACGGAGTGATTGCTAACAAAGTTATTTATAGTAACTACTGAGTTATGAGAGTGCTGTCTGCGCTGTGAGTTTTGTTTGTATCTGAGAGTTCTGAATAAACACGAGTCCCAGTCACACCGAGTCCGTCTTCATCCTTATTCTACCAACTTTGTAACACATGTAATGTACCATTACAGCTGTCAAGATGAACGAGTTACGAGTAAGTGTTGATTATAGCATTATTTTTTGATATTTTCCTATCATATGAAAAGCGTCAGTGACGTGCATTGAGTACACAGCGCAAACAAAGACACAACAGCAGTAATCGAATGTAATCCAGTTTATTGTGGGCTAGGCTGGCTAGCCCTGATACCATCACACTTACCCCCCTTCTGCTTAATCTCGCCCCGCGTTTGGCGCCTCCGCTGTGGGCCAGATGCAGTACTGGGGGTCGGTGATGTTGAATGCCGACCGACCAGTGCAGCCCGAGCTTCGGCGTGTGTGAGGTTTATCTCTAAAGAGATGTGAGTCTGCTGATGTTGAGCAGAAACTCATGACTGTATGCACATTGTAGAACAGATAGACGCGACGAGGAGGTATAAAAACACTGACTCACAAGATAGAAAACACCATTCTGTGTCGGGAGAGAGAGAAGCCGCAGCACGAATAATAAAGTTCTGTGTGAACTTGAATAATTAGCTACACATCAGAAATCACTGATCACAGATCAGAAGGAACTGAAAAAAGACTTCTGTTTTCATTTATACATCCAAACACTGAGAAACTGCCAGCATTCACTCGTTCACAAGCCATGATCTCGAGGATAAATATGGCGCTTGCATGGGCGTGCCAAAATCTCTGGGCGGAGGAAAGGGAGGGAACCCTTCCTGTTTTGACTTCATAACAGGAGACTTCAAGATTGGTTAGTCTGGCCTTTCATTTTCTCAAAGGCAGAGAAAGACAGCCAGAACTCGGTTTACAACGATCAAAATTTCTAGCCACTTGGGGACAATATTCAGGCTAGGGGAACTCATTTTAATGTTGAAAAACCTCATAAAATGACAGTTTCATGCCATGGGACCTTTAAGGTTAAAATAGAGAATTCCAATACAAAGAGGCAAATTAGAGTCATTTTGTGGCTGGAAAAACAATCATTTTCATTTGGCTCTTTAATAAATATACATGTATCTAGTCTGGTTGCTCAAAAAAGTATTCCAGATTATAACTTCTTACTTATTTTTAGGTTTTGCATTTGAATAAATATCTAGAAATGATCAAACACTAGATTTCTTTAAATGTGCAATTTAAAAAGTTAATAACTTACATCCTTATATTTTTAATGATACTTATATAAGCACACACACAAGTGAATATTAATGAATGCAAGCAAATATAATTTAACACAAGAAAAGTTTAAAATAGTGCTACAAAAAACGTATTTTTCCTTATATGTACAGTAGGCTATATAGGCTACATACGAATTGATACTGAATCAAGATCTAAATCGATATTTGTGCCAATCACATGCCCTCGCCTGCCCGCCACCACAAATTGGTTTCTAATCTGTGGGAAACACTGTCGATTCATCTAATGCATTTTTTTTTTAATCTAATGCAGATTGCGTTGCGTAGTGTGAGTCTTGAAGCAATTAAATTAATTTCACTGTGTGGTGAAGTTCACTGCAAACATTGTGATGCCGTGTATAAGTACAACACTACCACGACTCAAACGATGTATCACTTAAACAAAGTGCATCTGTCCCTGGTTAATGTCGGTGGCGGTGCATCTTGCTCTCAGTCTCAACCTAGCATCAAGTCGACGTTAGCACGGACTCGGAGCTGTGATGCACAACGAGCAGAGAAAAATACCTAAGGGATCTGCAAGTTCATTGAGTTGGATATTCTGCCCTTAAGTATTGTTGAGGGCAATGGTTTTCGAGAACTGATACATTTATTGGAACCAGCATATCAAATTCCATCACAACGTACTAGAGGGCTGCATTGGGATTGAGTCCCGCCGGGTCCCGCGGGACCCAACGCAAATCTTGCGGGAGCGGGCGGTGTGAATTTTTCTGCGGGCGGGAATGGGCGACTAAAAAAAACACAGCGGGAATCGGCGGGATAGGGAGGTTGCCTAACGACATGATGGAGATGTCAATAGATGATGTAGAAAAGAACCTCAAACGAGGTATTTACAGCACAAAAGCTAAGCAAGGAAAGTCTGACATTTGGAGAAGTTTCTCAATTGTTTTGGTAGGCAAAATCATGCGGTATGTATAACGTTATATGTAGGCTATACACATATTGCGCAGCTGGCAAATACATAGCTAATGTTACTTGATCGTACCTCACCAAAAACGCTCAGCACTCCCTGCAGGTCAAGTTGACTGTTTGGTGTTTTTGACAAACAATACATAGAAGTTTAGTGAGTGGAAATGGATTGTTTCTAAATGTCCGTTTGCTATTTTGTGTTCACATTACGTTCTGTTGAAGCATGTTTTCTCAGGACTGACCGACGAATTGGGATCTGTTTGTTGTTTCTCAATCTGTTTTTCTGTTTTCTGTTTTGCAAATCAGTCTATTTTTATGTGCAAAGTTTTTGATAAAAACGAAATTATATTTGAATGTATTTGTCTTTTTTTTTTTTTTACATGCAGGCCAGGGAAACGAAACAAACAACCCCATGAATCTCTTTAATAATATCAATACAAATACGTGGGGTTTTTTTTCCTGCGGGACGGGAGAAGACACAAAATCAATGCATCTCTATTATTGTGCGGGAATAAATTCTCAGAGTTTTGCGGGTGCGGGCGGAAGTGGACATACATATTGCGGGAGCGGGCGGGAGTGTAACACATACGTTGCAGGAGCGGGCGGTAATGGTCAGAAATTCGGCGGGTGCGGGCGGGAGCGGGATGAAGAAAACAGTCCCGCGCAGGGCTCTACAACGTACCATCTGGTAAAAACTCTGGTAGAAACGAAGAACGAAAGTAGCAGCTGTTAAAAGAATTGAGCAAAGCTGAGAGAGTTGCTCTAACTACAGACTGCTGGACCGCTTTAACAGCTGAGAGCTACATCACCATGACCTGCCAGCTACGTTATTCGCCGCGTTTCCATTACAGATTTGCCCAAAACTTTTGCAATATTTTCTAAAGGTCGATAAAAAAATATGTTGTTGTTAGGTTTATGTATATCCCAGCCACCGTGCGCCATTATTTCTAATGGAAAGAGACGTGTGTGTTATCCAAGCATTGATGGCAAGGAAGGCACCTTATACTTGAGCGGCACATATATGGTGTTAATATAAATTGTGGCATTTTATATTCTATTATTTTTTATGAGTTTAATAAAGAACTCTGTCTCGTCTTCTGTCCAAACATACCATCATCTGTAAAGAATGATCCACTTTGACGCATTGCCACATACAGAGATGAGCAAAAAGTTTGAATCTTCATGGTGATAACTCAAAGTTTTTTTTTACCACTTCGTTATTTTGGCTTGGAATTTCGTTTGTTGGAAATATTAACAGAATTTAGAAATACTTTTGAAATGAAAAACTTTGCGTTTAATAAACGAAATATATTTTTGAAATGAAGACAGCGTTTGGAGTGGAGTGCAAAATAATCTGTTCCCAGAATCCACGGCCTTTGCCGTTATTGTGAGTGTACACAAATAAAAGTAGAGAGTTTACTGTTTATCAGGGCCCAAGCCCTGAAAGGGCGCAGAGCCCTATTGTTCTTCCTCTGTTTCTTATTAGGGCCCAAGCCCAAAGGGCGCAGAGCCTAGTGCTCGGCGGTATACCGGTTCATACCGAATACCGGTATTAATTTTCTTTATGATATGAATTTTGATGATACCGCAATACCGGTATATGTCGCTTAAACAACGTTCGGAACGCGGCGCAGCGCGTCATTGTTTGAGAGGGGACCCATTTCATTGATGCACTGTAGTAAGAGCAGTCAGAGCACAGTTGAGATCGCATTACAGCACAGCCTATGGCTGTATCCTATACTCTCATTCACTATTCCCTACGTTATCACTTTATTTGAAGGAGTGAATGAAAACGTACGTGAAGTCGGACAACCGTTGTGTGTACATCGGCTGTACACTCGTTATTGCGGTGCAATGGGATAGAATGAGTGCACTCAATAATGTCCTCTAAGGTTTCGGACACCACTACAAAGCTCTGTGCCCTCCAAATAATGCTATATTTGAGGTTATGGGAGCGATGTCGGATTCAGCCCTTGATTATTGTTGAGAATTCAAACTACACGCGGCGCGCGAGAGAGCGCGGTTTCTGCACGGAGCGCTGCGATGAGTTTAACAACGCTCACCACATGGATCATATAGCACTGATATAGACCGGAGCGAGTGCGTTTAAAATTTTTATGGACATATTTCAAAAACTCTAGTGCTCTAGACATGAACCAGAAGTGTGTATGCGCGCATATTTCATCACGTCTTATTAAAATGAAATGTATGCACTGATTACACTGATAACCTATGTCTGATCACGAGCGCGCTGACACGATGGATTATTCAAAAGACGATGTAAGTTAATAAATAAACTGACAATTCAAAGAAGAATGGGCCAAAAAGTAACTGCTTTATTCTTTCTGTGTTAAACTGATGTGTCATTCGTTCCGAGAGTCCTGTTAAATGTATTGCTAATATCCTCATTTCTCCTCGTTTTGGCAGTTTGTTGTTATAGAGAGTTAGATTTTTAAAATGCTTAAGGTGCCCTCAACTCAACTTTTAATATTCAGTTCATGAGTTTGTGTGCCCATATAATCTTGGTAAAAGTGGTAAACGGATTTGGCGTGCTGTCTACTATAGAGGGGCTCGGAGAGGATATTCTACCCGAGCTCCGATTGCCCCCCTATAACAGGAAAAAATTGTTCAAAAGGGAGGAGCCGGGGAGGAGGAGGGATGCTGCAAGAACTAACAATGGGAAGAGGTAAGCTGCTGGTTTTATACCTTGGAATTAATTGGAAGATTAGATGGGCGTACTTACTCACGAAATTACGTTTAGTAACTTCACTTCATGAGTTTGTGTGCCCATATAATCTTGGTAAAAGTGGTAAACGGATTTGGCGTGCTGTCTGCTATAGAGGGGCTCGGAGAGGATATTCTACCCGAGCTCCGATTGCCCCCCAAAAACATAAATGCATGAATAGACAGCAAGCAAGAATTATGGGAATTGGTACAGCTCATGATTACTTAAGGAATCTGCATAAATATTTCAATAGTCTAGAAGACCCCCCAAAAAGAAAGTGCAGGAAAAAGAATGGAAGATGGCACTGCAGCAGCATTGAGGTAGGCAGGTAACTGCCGCGGCAGTTTATGAAACTGCTGAGGCGTTATAGCGGCTGTATGGGATAGAGTGGGGCACTGCAGCGGCAGTCTCAATTGGCGGGGCACTGCGGCGGCAGTCTCTAATTAGCGGGGCACTGCAGCGGCAGTCTCAAATTGGCGGGGTACTGCGGCAGCAGTCTCAAGTTGGCGGGGCACTGCAGCGGCAGTCTCAATTGTCAGGGCACTGCAGCAGCAGTCTCAAGTTGGCGGGGCACTGCAGCGGCAGTCTCAAATTGTCGGGGCACTGCGGCGGCAGTCTCAATTGGTTGGGCACTGCGGCGGCAGTCTCAGTTGGTGGGGCACTGCGGCGGCAGTCTCTAATTAGCGGGGTACTGCAGCGGCAGTCTCAAATTTGTCGGGGCACTGCAGCGGCAGCCTCAAATTGGCGGGGCACTGCGGCAGCAGTCTCGAATTTGGCGGGGCACTGCAGCGGCAGTCTCAAATTGGCAGGGCACTGCAGCGGCAGTCTCAAATTGGCAGGGCACTGCAGCGGCAGTCTCAAATTGGCGGGGCACTGCAGCGGCAGTCTCAAATTGGCGAGGGGCACTGCAGCGGCAGTCTTAAATTGGCGGGTACTGTAGCGGCAGTCTTAAGCCAGCAGTAGTATCAAGTAAAGTGGAGCACGACACGGCATCATCGATTAAACAAGGTTTGCAGGCACAAGTTGGATTGAGTTTCGAAGGGCAGGTATCTTAAAGAGAAGTGAGATTTAGATGGGATCTTGTTTGATGAGGCTAAGGTCAGATCGAATGTAAGACTGAAAGGTGTCTGAGGACCACCGTCCCAGTAGTTTGATTTGATGGTCTGGCAGACCTTTTTGGGCTGCGGTTGTGGCTGCTCCAATACGAAAGGAGTGAGATGAATACGAGTGAGCTTGGATACCAGAGTGGGTGAGGATGTGTTTAAGCTTTTTATGAAACCAATGCCTGGTGACAGGAAGGTTGTTCTCGTCAATGAAAAGTGGGTCGAGCTGAGAGGAGATCTGAGCCTCCCTGTGTGCAAGGAAGAAGGAAAGAGATTGATATGGCTGGATGGATGTCGGGAGATTAAAGATGTGGATGAAATGACCGTTTTTTAATTGATCAGTTTTGCTGTGTTTGATCAGGAAACGGATGGTGTCCTTATCTAAAACTTGGAGGTCGGAAAAGGTTGGATGGATGGCTGGGTTGAATTTAGAATTGGTTGTGAATTCAGAAACTCTGAGGAATCCAAAAAAGGCCAGGGTAAACATAGCATCTAGAGTTCTTGCTGTTTCTGGGGGCATGTGACCAGAGCGGAGGAAGGTCAGACATTTAGCTAAAAGATCAATGGTTAAAGGTTGCCTGGAATCAGGATGAGTAGGGTTGGTTTTTTGAATTCCTTTGATTAGGAGTGTGATCTGGGGGGTTTGTAATGGCAGGACATGGATGGCCGTAGATTAGCTTGAAGAAAAATTGAATGCCACTGAGATAGACTTTGATGGTACTGGGTTGGATGGACTTGATCTGTTGGAGATATGAGATGAATGAAGAAATTGATAGGAGGGAAAAATTTGGGAAAAACTGGTTGTAGGAGGAATGGAATTGTTTGAAAGCTCTCCAAGCCGTCCAGTAAGATTGCAGTGTTCTGGGTGAGAGGGCGTGAAATATCGAATCCAAAGATGAAGTGTGGAGGTGTTTGAGTGGGTGAGTTACTGGAATATCAAGTCTGAATAGGGAGGAACTGGGGTTGGATCTGGGTCCGCCTCCGGGGCTAATGCTCTGAATTTCTGAAAGAGAAAGCGAGAGAGTGCGTCAGCAATTTGGTTTTGGTGGCCTGGAATATGAACCGCTTTGAAGATGAATTGTTTACAGGCAGATAACCAGGTGAGGCGTCTCAAGAGGGGCATGATTTCAGGGGAATTTGAACGGCCTTTGTTGATGCAGTGTACCGTGGCTAGATTATCACAGTGGAATTCTATGTTTTTAGAAGACCATTCGTGACCCCACAAATATGCAGCTATGACGATGGGATAAAGCTCAAAAAGAGCTGAGGATGCAACATGTTGGTTTAACATGGAGAGCTCAGGAGGCCAGGTTGAAGCGAACCAATGAGTCTTGTAGAATCCTCCAAAGCCTACTGAGGGAGCGGCATCTGTAAACAGCGGTAGATCACAAGGTTGAGATTGAAAGTCATCATAAAAGAAGGTAAGGCCGTTCCATTGTTTAAGAAACATGATCCATAGATTCAGGTCGGCGAGGCAAGGTGGGGTTAGAGAAATGGTGTTCTCCAATTCCTGAATAGACGATGCAAGAGACAGCAAGTGGGAGATGAAAGGGCGTCCTTGAGGCACTATACGCATGGCGTAGTTTAAGTGGCCTAGCAGGGATAGCAAATCTCGTTTGCTGCACTGAGGTGCTTCGAGCAGATTGGAGGAGATGGCGATTATCCTGTCGATTTTGTCTTTGGGAAGGGAGGCTTGGAATTTAACAGAGTCAAGGTTAATTCCGAGGAACTCTAGAGATGTTGTAGGGCCCAGTGTCTTCTCTGAAGAGAGTGGAACTCCTAATTCAGAAAAAACACTCTGAACGGTAGAAAGGTGAGCTGCTGGAGGAAAAAAGCTGGGGGAAACAGTGAGAAAGTCATCCAGAAGATGCACCAGGTAAGGGACTGCATGGTTGTTTTGCAGGATCCAGCAAAGCGCTTCTGACAGCATGTCGAAAATTTTTGGACTACTTTTGCAGCCAAAAGTTAAACGTACTGCAAAAAAGAATTTCCCTCTCCAGTGAATGCCAAAAAGGTGCCAAAAGTCTGGATGTATTGGCATAACTTTAAATGCTGATGTGATGTCAACTTTTGCTAACCAAGCTCCATAACCAGCGTTTTTGATTAGGTGAATGGCTTCGTCTATGTTATGGTAGCACAAGGAGAATTCTTCTAGCGGGATGAGGCTGTTTATACTTGGATGAGTATTGTTGTGGGGAGCCGAGAGATCTATGATCATGCGTTTTTTCCCTGAAAATTTTCTTGTGGCTACACCAATAGGACTTATCCGAAATAATTTGAAAGGCGGGGAATCAAAAGGGCCAATCATGAATCCAGACTCTAGCTCTTTGGCTATTAAGGTGTCAACTGCTTCCGGTTCAGCGTTAGCCGACTGAAGGTTTTTGCAGATAAGGCTACTGGTAGGGAGGCTTTCCAGACCGGGATTAAAACCTTCCTTTAAACCTTTGAGAAGATATTGTGTGAAGTTTTTGTCTGGATGATTTGCCAGTTCGTGGGCTAGAGAGGAGACAATGATGGGAGAAGAAAGATACTTTCGCAATTCTTTATTGGAGTTTGCGGAGGAGCGATAGACAGGGCATACAGAGCGAGCATGAGCTCCACCACAGAAATTACACACATGTAAATATTTGCAGTGTTGTCTAGTACAACCAAACTGGTTGAAATTATTGCAAACTTGTCTGCCAGAAGTGAACCTGAAGCTGCGGCTCTTTGAGTCGCCCCTGGACTGCGGTACGTACGATGTGGAATTGACGAATTGAGGGGTGCCAGAATTGGTGCTCGCATTGCTTGAAAGGCCGGAATTAAAGAGGGGGCACGAAGAAGGCTCGTGTGTGGTAGAATTACACAAGACGCAAGAGACACTACGGCAGCCCAGAAAAATCTTATTGTACAGCTCCAAGTCAAGAGCTCCCCAATAAGGACATTGATTCCACTGGGTGACACGAGCTGTGCATTTGGCTGAAAAAAGCCTGTAATAAGTGAAGAAATGGGTACCGCCGAAGGTGTGTGACAGTTCTGCAATGATAGTTAAAAAATCATTCAACTCCTTGCGTCTAGAGGGGAAGACAGAACAAATAATTTCTGTATATCTACCGAAAGCGATACAAAATTCAGACATGGTAAGTATGCGATTTGTTTTGTAATTTGTGGTTTTCAGATTGATTGTCATAGGACCACAGTCAAGGGTGCGATGGGGTTCACTTATTGAAACCGAGGGAAGGAGAGAAGAGAGGTCAATGTCCGCACCTGCTAAAATCTGGGAACGTAGATGGGTGGAGACGGGTGGTGGATCCATAGCAAGGGCGTTGGAAGGAACTGGAAGAGCAGATGCAGTTGAGAGTGTATATGTTGGGAGGCGAGGAACTGTTGAGGAAGCAGTGGCTGGATGAAATAAAGTTGGTGAAAAGATCGCTTGGAGAGGCAACCCCATGCTTGGATCAGCTCCAACGGCGGCAGAAAAAGGAAAGAGAGGGGGTGGCAGGACCGTTTGCGGAGGCAGCCTCACGCTTGGGTCTGCTCCGATAGCAGAGGAGAAATTAGTGAGAGGGGGGAAAGGAGGGGGGGGCATGACCGTTTGCGGAGGCAGCCTCACGCTTGGGTCTGCTCCGATAGCAGAGGAGAAATTAGTGAGAGGGGGGAAAGGAGGGGGGGGCATGACCGTTTGCGGAGGCAGCCTCACACTTGGGTCTGCTCCGATAGCAGAGGAGAAATTAGTGAGAGGGGGGAAAGGAGGGGGGGGGCATGACCGTTTGCGGAGGCAGCCTCACGCTTGGGTCTGCTCCGATAGCAGAGGAGAAATTAGTGAGAGGGGGGAAAGGAGTGGGGGGCATGACCGTTTGCGGAGGCAGCCTCACGCTTGGGTCTGCTCCGATATTGGAGGAGAGAGGAATGGAAGAGGGGGGGTAGGGGGGAAATAGTGGTATTTGCATAGGTAGCCTCAAATGTGTATTTATTCCATGGCTAGATGGATTTAACTGGGGATGAAAGACAGGAGGAACAGAAATGTTGGAAGCGTGGGCAGGAGGAGCTGTGATAGACTCACCAGTGGCAGGAGGAAAGGTAGCAGTCACAGTCGGAGAGGCCGCGAAAGTATCGCGGGTGACCGCGGAACTAATGTTTGCGGCCGCGATAGACGGCCGGCCGCAATGGCGGACGAGGAAGCTGTGGCAGCTGCGGCTGCCGGCTGAAACTGTAGCGGGTTGGAGGCAAACCGTATGGATCGTACAGTTGCATTCGTTGAGGCTTGCGTGGTGCTTGGAGGATGCTGGGTGTTTTGGTGAGAGCGCACGAGCAGATCGTGAAGTTGCGCTTTTGAATTCTTCCGGGAGAAATGGATACCCGCGTTGGATAACGCTTGACTGAGCGCGTTAACGGTCCATTTCCCGACAGGAGGGACTGAAGGGCTTGCTGCAGATGATATTGATGCTGCTGATGATGATGATGATGATGATGAAGGACGAGATGAATCACGGCGAGGATTAGCCGAGCCCCGTGATGATCTAGATGGAGGAGGAGAAATAGGTCTCCTTGAGCGAGGTTTTTCATGCTGGTTTGAGGAGCGGAGAGCCCGGCGACCTGGACGATCAACAGGTGAAATGTGCCGTGAAGGAGGATCCAAACTGTTGGGAGAAAATCGTGCAGGTGATTCTGGCACGTTAGAAAGTTCGTCGTCGGAGGGAAACAGTTCGATTTCCTGGAAGTCAGTCATGATGCGGTTTGGACGGGCCAAATGCTGCAAGAACTAACAATGGGAAGAGGTAAGCTGCTGGTTTTATACCTTGGAATTAATTGGAAGATTAGATGGGCGTACTTCCTCACGAAATTACGTTTAGTAACTTCACGTGTCTGTAAGTATGATTCTGAGCGTGTTGCAGGTCTGTGTTTTATTGTTTGTTGTCTCTCCACAGCATCATTTTGTTAACCTGTAAACCTATTAACTCTAGTGTGGAATTTTTCTACAATATTCACTCGTCATGACAGTAAAACAGGTCATTCTAGTCAATCTCCTGCAGTATTTCCTCTCTCAATCAGTAGAAAATGTGATTAACACCCTGTCATGCATAGGGGAAAAAATACCGTCATATACCGTGAAACCGATATAATTTAGAAAAATACCGTGATATACATTTTTGGTCATACCGCCCAGCACTAGCAGAGCCCTATTGTTCTTCCTCAGATTATTCTTTGTTTTTTTTAGTTTTTTTTTTACTTCTCGGGTACTTTTGGGGCACTTAACATGCTCGAAAACTCTTGAAACTTCGCACAGGCGTCGGAATGCGCGGCCATCAGAGCCGGGCTGAAGCTGGTACCCGGGCGTGGCAGGGGGGCTCGACAGCGCCCCCTTGAGTGGGGTCTGAAAACTTGGTCCATATATCAAACACACTTGCACGTACATGTATGAAACTCGGTACACATATAGACCTCATCGGGCCAAACAACTTTCGTGCTCATAGTTATGCGTCAGCCCAACAGGAAGTGAGCTATTATGGGTTGTTCGGAAAACGCATGCTTTTAATTTAAATATTTGTAATATTTAATATACTCCTCCGAGGCCATTGTTTCGATCATTGCCAAACTCGGTCAGCATGAAGTGAACATATTCAGGATGCTAAATTGCGAGCAGATTTTTTATATCTCGAATGGTTTGGCCGTGGCGAAGCAACGAATTTATGGCGAGAAAAGGGAAACAGGAAGTGTGTTTTAACTTGTGCAAACATTGACTGATTTGGATGAAACTTCAGCTGTGTGTTCGTTGTAAGAGGCCGATCACATGGATATGACTTTTGTGAGTCAAAGTTATAGCGCCACCAACTGGCAGCAGGAAGTGTGTCACTTTCAAAAATGCTTTGAAACACCATTTTATTTTCACCCGATTTACTTCAAACTTCATCAGTATAATGTGAAAACATGACAGATAGAGACGTATGAAATGGATTCCTGAAATTTCAAATACTGTTGCCATGGCAACGTGTCAAAGTTTAATAATCTTTTGGCTGTTCTGAGCTTCTTAGCATGCTTGAAATTGCTTGAAACTGCTTGAAACTCAACACACACATCAGAGATGTCAGTCAGTACACATGGGCAAAGCCTCAGAAACGGGCGGGGATGAGGGGCTCTCTAGCGCCACCTTTTGAAAAAAGTGGGGGGGTTAGTTTTATCTTCAGTCACCAAACTCGGTACATATATTGTTCTCTTCGAGCCGGACAACTTTCTAATTTACAGTCCTTAGCTCCGACCAACAGGAAGTCAGATATTTTGGTTTGAAGGTGAATATTTGTGTAATTCAGGGTCTGAGTTTTTACGTTCTCCTCGTAGGCGATTTATTCAATCTCCACCAAACTCGGTCAACATGAAACAATAGACTCTCAACTATGACACTATATCACTACTCATACAGGACTCATTTTCTAAATGACATTTGAGTTACAATTCTTATCACCTGACAGCCGTGATTTCATGTACTCATTCAGACAGAACTCTTTTTTTTAAAACAGAGGAGTGTGAGTGTGTTTTCTATACATGTGTTTTACAGAAGGTCATGTGCTGTGTTTGCAAAGATCACTTTTGACACATTTGTCTTTAAATTCATTATTTACTGACATAGTTCAAATTTATTTTTAAAAAAAATTCACATTATTTTCTACAAGTGTCTGTTTATAAGTGTCTTTTTTCACAGAAAGTTTTTGTTTGAATGTGAATATTTGTATAATTCAGGGTCTGAGTTTTTACGTTCAATCTCCACCAAACTCGGTCAATGTGAAACGGAAGCTTAACGCATTAAAAATTTTTAACGCAAATAACGCAGCGTCCGTTTTTATATCCATTTTTGCTTAGCGTTACATGATCACGCTCCTATTCATGTAAATGCTTCCAAGCGCGACAAGACACAAGAGAGCGCGCTGTATGCAGTGTCCTGTCTGTGTGTGTGTGTGTGTGTGTGTGTGTGTGTGTGTGTGTGTGTGTGTGTGTCAGTGTCCTGTCTGTGTGTGTGTGTGTATGTGTGTGTGTGTGTCAGTGTCCTGTCTGTGTGGATGCGTCTCATGTCAGCTAATCAAGGGACACTGACACACACACACACACACTCGACGCATAGATAGACTCGCGTCAGTTTCCTGCTCACATCGAGTTCTCTTTTGCTCTTGAACAAACAATAACACAGAGGATTTTGAGTATTCTCAAATTAGGGTCTTAAATTAGTTAAATAACGTCTTAAATGAACTTTAAAGAGTTGTGAGGAAATGAGATGCGCGGGACCGCGCGTGAAATCCGCGGTTGTTCTTAAAGTGACAGGAGCACTGATGATGCCTGTCATTAATGTTCATCAAAGAGCAACGGGAACAGAGAAAATTGTAGCTTTAATGATGATTCATCTATATTTCATTTATTATTTATGCAGTTAAGGAAGGTTTGATAACTATTACATTTCTGTATAACAGAATGGGTAAATATAACATTTATTATTTTGGGTTTATGTAAAGATTTTTTTAAGTTCACTTAAATTAAAAGTTGTTTTTTAAAGCCTAATAAATGTTGAAATTGGGAGCTTTTAGTTATACTGTAATGTAACGTCATTAATGTTTCAAAGAGACTTTAGTATCAGTGATACTGGCCTTCATTCATAAAAAATGACAATACAACACATATTTACAATATGCTGTCTTTAAATTGTTTCTAAATTAATTTGGAGAGTAACTGAAATGATTACAATATCAAAATATTAAAAACTTAAAATATTAAAAACTTGTGATTAATCGTGATTAATTACAGAAAAAAAATGTGATTAATTAGTTAATTTTTTTGTTAACGATGCCCAGCACTAATATATATATTATAAATATTTCTTTGAATAATCTATTGTGCCTGTGTGTGCTGCCCTTCCCTCAATGAACACAAGATGGCAGCATTGTGTTAGTTTTGAAACAGGATAAAAAAAATTCCATCTCTCTTTCTCTCTAAGGGGTTTGTGTGTGTGTGTGTGTGTGTGTGTGTGTGTGTGTGTGTGTGTGTGTGTGTGTGTGTGTGTGTGTGTGTGTGTGTGTGTGTGTGTGTGTGTGTGTGTGTGGGGCCACCAACTGGCAACAGGAAGTGTGTCACTTTCTAAAATGCTTTAATTCACTGTCTAGCTTTAAAAACATTCTAAACAATGTTTTATTCAAAATGTAAAAATGCAGAATGTTTTCTGTGACGGTAGGTTTAGGAGTAGGGGTAGTGTAGGGGGATAGAATGTATAGTTTGTCCAGTATAAAAACCATTAAGTCTATGCAATGTCCTCTGCCCCCCCCCCCCCCCCCCTTCACTCTCACTTTCTCACTGTGTGTGTATGTGTGTGTGTGTGTGTGTGTGTGTGTGTGGGGGCATGTTTTTGTGAAATATCAGGACACAAATGTGTATAATGACATAGGTATGACATAGGTATTACAAAAAGAGGGTGAAATATGAGGACGTTACCCATGTCCTCACTTTTCAAAATGCTTATAAATCATACAGAACAATTTTTTTTTTTCACAGAAAGTGAACTGCACAGTCTCCTGTGAGGGCTAGGTTTAGGGGCAGGGGCAGTGTAAGGGGATAGAAAATACGGTTTGTACGGTATAAAAACCATTACGCCTATGGAATGTCCAGTAGGCATGTTTGTAGGCATAAATGTGGCGTATTCAGATGACTTTGATATAGTTATTTTACATTTAGCGGGTTTGACTTTATATTGCAGCAAATGATAACTTTACATTTTAAATTAAACTATGACATATCACTATTCAGACAGGACTAGTTTTCTAAATTATATTTGAGTTACAATTCTCATCACCCAACATCTGTGATTTAAAATATATTCAAAATAATGTTTTCAGAGAGTGAAGTAAAAAAAAACTCTCCCACCATTTAGATTTTATTTATTTTTGTTGTTAAAACCTTGTGAATCTTGTTCAATGTGCAGATTGCCTCTCTCTCAGTCCTTCCCCTCCCCCCTCACTCTCAGGCTCACCCTGTGAGTGTGTGTGTGTGTGGGGTCCCTCTCTCACCCTGTGTGTGTGTGTGTGTGTGTGTGTGTGTGTGTGTGTGTGTGTGTGTGTGTGTGTGTGTGTGTGTGTGTGTGTGTGTGTGTGTGCCTTTCTCTCTTGATGATGATAATTTACCCCTTTCATATCATAGACTATTACAAATAACTATCACTTGTGAATAAGTAAAAAAAGAACTATACAAATACCTTGAATTAAATACTGGCCTTCTGGACTTATAACATTTTGAGCAGGAAAATATAACTTTTCACATATTTGAAAGTGATCTATTTCATCCTATGACATTAAAAATCATCTACATTTAAATGACATCATGGGTGTGGCTTGTGGTGATAGTGGCACCAGCTGCTGCGGTAAATGTGACATATTCGAGCGATTAAAAAAAATTATCCTGTTTAAATGCATATTGCCTGCCATGCACAGTTAAGCTGATGCCACCGGGGTGGCGGTGCCACCGGCTTGGGCCCGTCATCGCTGCTCGCAGCTTTAATTATAATTATGTCTTGCACTTATCTGTAGTATGGCTAGACATTATGGAGTATTGTGATTTGTTTCCGCGCTGTCATAATGGAAAAAATCCATCAGAAGGCGCCGACGACTTCGTTGGACAGAGGGTTAAAGAAAACGTAACCTATTTAGTTTCATATACACTCACCTAAAGGATTATTACGACCTGTTCAATGTCTCATTAATGCAATTATCTAATCAACCAATCACATGGCAGTTGCTTCAATGCATTTAGGGGTGTGGTCCTGGTCCTGGTCAAGACAATAGCTGTGTCCCAAAGTGAAGGGCGTGCACTTCGAAGGCCGCATTTGAAGTGCGATTGCGTCATAGCGCACTACGAAGGGTGTCCCAATGTGAAGGCTGCACCCTCTGAAGGCCGCATGTGAAGTGCGATTGCGTCACAGCGGCACTACGAAGGGTGTCCCAATGTGAAAGCTGCACCTCTGAAGGCCACATTTGAAGTGCGCTTGCGTCACAGCGGCGCGACGAAGGCTGCCGCAATTCGAAAGCGACTTCAAAATGCGCCCTCCGTTTCTCAGGCAAAGGAAGGGTACAGCAGATGGAACCTTCCCACAACTTCGCAGCCTACCCTATCCCAGAATTCATAGCACACGGGTGACTACAGGATTTGACTGGTCCGCATTCCCGCAGCACTCAATCAGATTTCTTGCGGCACGGGATTAAATTTCCCAGTGAAAGACGGTAGCGGTCTGTAACTCAAGTGTAGCCTGGATACTATTGAACACAACAGCGCAACCGCTTGAACTTGAAGTAAACAAAACGTTTAGTGCATTCGCACAGTCCCCAGTTCCCTGCCCTGAGCAACCTGGCAAGATAAACTTTAATTTCCCAATTTTAACTTGCATAAATGTTATTTATTTCTCAACCATTCTCTCAAGAAGAGGAATCAGTCTATTCTCTCACTTTTCGCTCTTTCTTTCTTTTTTCTTTTATCTTTCTTTTTCTGCACTTTCTTTAAATACAAATTAGATCTGTGTGGGGATCTAGGGCTAGGCTATTCCGCACTGCACCGCACCCTCCCGCCCGCGCTTACAATTCACTCCGTGCTCACCCGCTATAAATTATTTTATTCCCGACCAATCCCGCTAAATTTAGATTTCGTTTCCAGAATCTCTCTTTTAAATTTCCCCTACAGAAAGAGAGAGACTGGGGATAACAAAAGTAATAGGCTATGTTGGCCATGCAATCATTTTATTTAATTTACTTATAATACTGTCAACACCGTAGCTAAAAAATGTCACAGACAAAAAATAGGCTAAATCAAATGCGACATCTGTCACTCAAAACTATAAGTCAAAATGCAAATAAACGAAAACTGCTGACTTTACTAGCTGTACTGCAAAATAAAGTATTTTATATGTATGAATGAATGAATGTCGCTCACTGACTACGGTCCATTACCGAAAGTCTCCTCCAAAGGCTGAATGTAAAGTCGTGGCCAGGATGCACAGAACAATTTCTCTATATTATGTGACAAGTCTCCCGAGCTCTCGTCAGCGTCGCCCTGGAAACAAACACCGATCACCTGCAGCCACTCAGCACAGCCCGGATCCGCACAGCTGCAGGCGATCACCACACCCTTTAAAGCACAGCACCAGGGAACTCCAGTTTGAGCACCAACTCCACTCCAACAAAGCGCTAACACTTCTCTCTCTCTCTCAGACAGCAGCCTGTGACACTCCGGCCACACCGTCTCACTGACGTCACCGCGAGCCACCCTGCACCAGAGGAGACAAGAAGCACCGCGCACCAGCACTTCACTATCACCACGTTTGTTCAGATTTGTGCAAATAAACCCACCCTCCGGGGGCTTCTCACTAGTTCTGTGTTGCGTGATTCTTCACCCTGCCACAATTATTATTATTATTAGCCTATTATTATTAGCCTATTATTTTTTATGCAAGTTATTTGTAAATTAAACAAAGTAATTGCTGTCTATTGTTCATTTTCGTTAACTTGAAAAGTGTAGGCTAAATAAAAGAGAAGTGGTTGTTCTGTACATTGTTTATTTTTGTAATGCAAGTTATAATTTGTACATTAAACCAATTCATATATGTTCATACATATATTTTCTTGTCATGTAAATTAAAATGTGTAAATGAAAATAAATTGGTCTATACATAACTTAAAGTACTTTTTACAATTATTCATAGGCCTACAATATTCTTAAGTTTAAAGTCATAAACAACAGACATTTAAATTAACAGCTAAAACAGAAGAGAACATTTCTACACTCATTGAGCTGAACGGGAGACAGGATTTTCACGCACAACCATTTCTAGGGTTTACAAAGAATGGTGTGAAAAGGGAAAAACATCCATGTGGCGAGCAGCGAGGCTGAGGGACCGTGAGAGCAGGACGAGCCCGCGGTCATTAGTGATGATGAGCCCCAGCTGTGTGCCGTCGGCCTCGTGTCTCAGGGAGGAGTGACGGGAGTACAAAGGAGGAGCGACGACAGTGAAGGACGAGAGAGGACCAGGCCTGGATTTTAATTTGTGTTTTATTTATGTTTTGTTTATGTATGTGCGCGGCAGTCGTCCGTGAGGGGCTGCCGCTTTTACTTTAACTTTGTTCATTTATTTTATTAAAGTTTGTTGTTGATTGTTCGCCAGTTCCCGTCTCCTTCTTCCCTGAACGTCCGAACATTACTACATTGGTGACGAAGCCCGGGAGGAAGGAGGGACATGCTGTCGAAGAGCCCTCGCTGCTGAGGGGGATCGCGGTGCTGAGGAGTTCGGGCAGCATGGAAGAGAGAAGACTGTGAGTGCTAAGCACCCTCAAACGCAAGCAAAAGCACCCTCAAACGCAAGCAAAAGCACCCTCAGTTGATACTGTAATAATATTGGCGAAACAGATTTGGCAGATTTGCAAATTTGTTTCCTCTGAAGAGAGTCAAATGCATCTATTTACAGCGTGTTTTTGCAGCAGTGAGTAATGTAGCCAATGATTGTAATCACAGATAGTTATTGATCTCTTGAACGCGATCAGAATCTCACCGCTCAAAACGGCAGCGTTTTTAGGCTATGCAGTGCCGAGTTAATGCAGGCTCGCGTAACCTCTAATTAACAAGACACAATGTAGGTAAGATATTTATTGTTGACAATAAATTTTTTATAACGGAGCTTTGTGAGATCGCGATGAACTGACAAAGCAACAGCATTTTAGTGATCGTAGCGATCTTGGCTCACTTTCGAGGCTACAGTCTGTAACATTCATTGAATAAAACTATTATTGCTAAGAGGACCGACGGCCAATCGCATGCTGAAAAGTTTAGGAAGTGACTAAATATCTAAATATAAATGCTACTCTGCACGAGACTGAAATATCCTCCTGAGACCCAGATCAAAGGTTTTAATTATATTTTAGAGAATTTCAAATTTCACGGCAGAGGGACCGTGAGAGCGGCATGAGGCCGCGGTCATTAGTGATGATGAGCGCCAGCTGTGTGCCGTCGGCCTCGTGTCTCCCGGAGGAGTGACGGCAGTATAAAGGAGGAGCGACGACAGTGAAGGATGAGAGAGGACCTTAGTGCCAATTGAGCATCGTTTAAATGCCACGGCCTACCTGAGCATTGTTTCTGACCATGTCCATCCCTTTATGACCACCATGTACCCATCCTCTGATGGCTACTTCCAGCAGAATAATGCACCATGTCACAAAGCTTGAATCATTTCAAATTGGTTTCTTGAACATGACAATGAGTTCACTGTACTAAAATGGCTCCCACAGTCACCAGATCTCAACCCAATAGAGCATCTTTGGGATGTGGTGGAACGGGAGCTTCGTGCCCTGGATGTGTATCCCACAAATCTCCATCAACTGCAAGATGCTATCCTATCAATATGGGCCAACATTTCTAAAGAATGCTTTCAGCACCTTGTTGAATCAATGCCACGTAGAATTAAGGCAGTTCTGAAGGCAAAAGGGGGTCAAACAAAGTATTAGTATGGTGTTCCTAATAATCCTTAAGGTAAGTGTAGTTAGGCTTTGTAAAAATATTATAATTTTTTAATTTCATATGTTGATTATGAAAAGTGAACAGCATGAGTAAACATCAGATGCGCATATGTCTGGGGACATATTCTGGGCGCTTCATTGAATTGTGTTTTCTAGAAAGTCTTTCTTTAAAATTAATTTTGTTTTGTATAAATTGTATTTTAATTTTGATCAATGTTTAATACACTATTTGCCTGTATATTTAATAAATAATAAGCAAACCAAGATCGTCGGCAATGGATTGACGTGCGTAACTGGGCTGTTTCCGTGGCCTTTGAGTAGGCTACGGCTGAAACTATAGCGTCTTTCTGTTTTAATAAATTTCTTGAATATGTCTTAATTAGGGATGCACCGAATATTCGCCCACCGAAAAGTTTCGGCCGAAAATGGACCAAAAGTGCATTTTCAGTTTTCGGCCAAAAGACTTTTATCACCGAAACAACACAGCCGAAATGTTGTGATGACGTAAACAGAAACGCGACCTGCACGTGCTTGTCTGAAGCAACATGTCTGTGGTGTGGACGTATTTCAGTATATCTGAGAAACACCCACGTCTGCTCCATGCACAAGCACTGACAGCGAGAGCTGATCAGTGCAGAGCTGATCAGTGCAGCTGTTCATGTTCTCGATGAGAAGAGGACCAGACTTCACTGTGAAACCGAACGGTTTCCGAATGCAATCTTTAACAGTGGGCATGTTTTAAGCGCGGAACACACTTCAATCCGAGTTCCCACACCAACATCAATCAACATGTATCACGAAATTCAAACGATAAATGCCGTTTTGACGCTCTTTAATGTGGCATCACTGATCACATCACAGATCAAGCGGCGGCGCGTGCGCGTGAACGCTATCATCTGTGAGCGCGATCGATCATCTCTTCCTTAAGAATAAACATGAATGAACATCTAAGGTGTGTTGAGGATACATTACAACTTACTGTCACGTATCATATGTGGTGTATTCGCTCAATCAGTGTTTCAACGGTGGAAAGACGTCAATATAACTGCTTGTAAACTAAACAATGTCATGTAGCCTAATGTTAGCATCACATTTACCTCAGCAGTCATTCAGTGTCCACAGAATTGTATTCACTAGAGTAAATCAACTCTTTCACTAAATATATTACCTATATTAGCCGTTATATTCATTATATTCTACTTAACCTGTTAATGATATCTTGATTATTTCATGTATGTTTAAATTAACCTGTCATGAAAATGACAGACTCTGTGTATAAATTATTATATTTCAACAACGAATTGGATAAAAAAACGATTTTATAATTAGATTTAGAAGTTATTGCAAAAACTGCCTTATGTGAAGTTTACATGTTTGCGTACTATGTTATTTGAGTGTTGATTATTAGACCTAAAAATAAATAGCAACTGAATTTAGGCTAATAGTTTGTGCTCTGTTGTTAACCTTTAATGTTAATGTGCAAGTAAGGGCTCCCTATATAGTTTACAGCAATATCTTCAATAAACTTTGTTATAATTTAATTCATTTAAGGACAGATACTTTTTTTTTCAGTAAACCAATCAAAATAAATAAAAAGCCATTTTGTAAAACTGCTGTACCGAACTCGTACCGAACCGTCAGTTTTGTGTACCGTTACACCCCTATTCTACAGTTAATATTGATTTATTGATTAAAGTTGATTTATTCTTTGAAACTTTACTAAAATCAAGGCATTGCAATTGCATACATTAATATGAAAGTTAGGCTAGTACGCAGTCATAGACATAAATGCAATGGTACTAATAATTGGCATAATTTCTTTCGGTGTTTCGGTTTACTGCCTTGGTTTCCTCTTTTTCGGTTTTCGGTTTCGGACAAGAATTTTCATTTCGGTGCATCCCTAGTCTTTATTACAGTAGGCCTATAGATAGTTATGATATTTGTGGCTGCACCGGGGTCTGTCATTAGCCTACTAGGTTAAAGTTACGCCACTGCCCTTTGTGCCAGGGGGGGCGTGGTTTAGCGAGGTCTGTGACGGGAGAGAGAGCCGGGAGACAGGTGCGCCGTAAGTGGGTCAAGTGCAAAGCATTAACACCTGTGTCTTGTTTCAGTAATGGGCTGGAGAGACCGGATATAAACCGCCCGGAAGAGGTGTTCAAGGGGAGAGAGTGTCTGGAGGCTCGGGGAGCACGGAGAGAGTGTGCTGAAGCTCAGGAGAGCGTTGGACTGTGCCTTGAGAAAGTTTGAGTTTATTGTGAACGCCAGTGGGCGTGACATATGTTTGGTAACGAAAAGAGTATAATAAAAGAAACCCGAGTCTCCAACAAGCCGACCCTGCCTTCTTCCTTCCTTATCCTGACCGAACTCATTACAGTGGTGCCGAAACCCGGGAAGGAGGAAGCCGCCGCCACCATGCAATAGCCGCCACCGTCATCGCCGTTTGCGGAGGTCATCTCATCCCTCGCGGTCCTCTTCAGGAGCAACATCAAGCCCTGCTGGACCTGAGGGGCGACCAAGAGCGCCGCTTCCAGGTGATCGTACAGGGCCAGCAGGAGGACCGCGAGATGTTCCGGAGCTGGATGGATCGGGAGGTTCGGGCAGGAACCCCAGCGGTCCCGGGTAGGACCACCCACCTGCCGCTGAACAAAATGGGGCCGCAGGACGATCCGGAGGTCTTCATAGACCTCTTTGAGAAGAAGGAAACCCAAGAAAGCCCAAGAAGGAGGTGGTAGGATGGGCTCAGGACCAATGGTTAGTGCGGCTGATCCCCCTGCTGTCGGGGGAATCCCAGACCGCAGCCAAACAACTACCGGTCCCGAACCTCCTGGTATTCGCTGATCTCAAGAGAACCATCCTGCTCCCCCGGAGAACCGCTGAGTGGGTCCAGTGCCACTGACCGATGTCGTTGGACTCAGCCATCACCCTGGCGGAGGACCACATGGTGACGTGCCCCGGGGTCGGCGGACCCTTACCATCTCTCTCTCTCTCCTCCTCTTTTTCTTCTCCTCTCTCCCCTTCCTCCCCTAAACCTATCCCTCTCCCCAGATCTCGTCCTCCAGGCCCGCCCAGAATTCCACCCCGAGGGAGGGGTGGATCCAGCCTGGAGTTTGCTGGGGCTCCGCAAGCTCCGCCAAGGGGGGCGGGGCTGAGCTCCGGCGGGACCAATGCTGCGCCCTCGTCCCCGCTCTCTCCACGCCCATCGCTGGGCCCACTTACCACCACAGGGGTGGCGGGTAGGTCTGGGCCGGTCTGTTGGCGTTGCGGGTACCCGGACCATTTTATTGACCGGTGTCCGATAATGGAAGTGGGGACAATGATCCGGGTCCCGGATGTCCCACATGCTGCCCCCGGTCAGGCTGGCTGGTACCAGATACCTGTGAGTATTAAGGGGGATACCTATCCGGCTCTGGTGGATTCAGGTTGTAACCAAACCTCGATCCACCAAAGCCTGATTCAGCCCGAGGCATTGGATGCAAGCCGCATGGTTCAGGTATGGTCTGTGCACGGGGACGTGGTGAGATATCCTGTAGTGTCAGTTGTGATTCAATTTTGGGGTCAAAAGCATAATGTAGAGGTGGCCGTTAATCCGCACCTCAGGCATCCGCTGATTCTGGGAACCAATTGGCCAATTGGCTTTTAAAGATTTATTGGGGTATTTGTGTGCGGATGTCTCTTGTTATAAAAAGGAGCCGGAAAGGGCAGCGACTGTGCAGGTGGGAGAGGCTGAACCGGGACCACTGAGCACTGCATCCGGGGAACCGAGTGCTATTGAGAGGCTGATCCTCTCGGAGCGCGATGACTTTCCCCTGGAGCAGTCTCAGGATGAGTCATTGGAACATGCTTTTGAACAGGTCCGTTCTATCGACGGCCAGTCCCTCCAGCCTGAACAGCCGCTCTCTTTTCCGTATTTTGCTATTATAAAAGACCGGTTGTATAGAGTGACGCAAGACGTTCAGTCCAAAGAAAATACAACCCAGTTGTTAGTGCCAAAGAGCCACCGGGAAATGCTTTTCTAGGCGGCTCATTGTAATCCCATGGCTGGACATTTGGGACAGGGAACGACATTAAATTGTCTCATGGCCCGTTTCTTTTGGCCGGGCATTCACGAGAATGTGCGCAGGTGTTGCGCGTCTTGTCGGGAATGTCAGCTGGTAAATCGTTAATGCAGGTCCCCTTCTAAGAATTGGTATGGACCTCATCAGGCCATTAGAACGATCTGCACGGGGGCATCGCTTTGCATTAGTGATAGTGGACTATGCAACACGATACCCCGAGGCAGTAGCGCTCCATAGCATCTCGGCAAAAAGTGTTGCGGACGCTCTGTTTTGTTTAATCTCCCGCGTGGGGATCCCGAAGGAGATTCCATGGCAGTTTTGTGAAAATTTACTTTTTCGAATTGCCTGAAAAACCACCTCGTGTGAGCGTAAAAACTTTTTGCGATATATGGGAGTTTTTGCGAAATTGAATGAAAACACGGCTAGTGATGACTGGCAAATTGAACTCAGCGGTCCTGTTCACAGAAAGCCTGACAGTTTTGAGTTACATGTTGACAAAACCTGTCAGATCTAAGTATTATGTTTTTTGTTTAAGTTATTGTTTAACATGATTCTTTTTTATTATTATTATTTTTGAACAAATGAGGTCTCTGTTTAAGAACCCTGGCTCGCAGCTAGGGGTGCACCGATCCGATATTAGGATCGGATATCGGCCGCGATACTGACAAAATAGCTGGATCGGGGATCGGAAAAATGAACAGATCCACAAGCCGATCCAGGTGTTTTTTTTCCGTCGCAGCAGGACCTACGTCATTCGTCAGCTTCATGTGTGTCGCATGCTAGAAGCAACATGGAGCGAGCCAGAGAGTCGGCTGTGTGGAGGAGATATTTCACGCTTGCCACGCCAACTAGTTCGTCGGCTGTTTGCAATGTCTGCAAAGTAACTTAAATGTTTCGAGGGGAGGTGGTATTACTGCAAAGTCAGGGTCTTTCCTGCATTGAACATTTTTTGATGGCCGCCAAAGCCTAATTTGACGAGTTATTGTATGTGGAATAGATGCTGCGCTTGTGACTGAGTGACAGAGAGACCGACCAGAGAGCTCCTCCCCCGCGCGCGCTCTCTGGGTCTTCAAAATAATCAGCGTTAGCTCTCTCATATTTCACATATTAATCCAATTCCAAATCTAAAGGTCGGAAGACCGAAACCATGTTGCACGTGACACATTCGGACAAATTTGTCCTTGAATTACCGCTGGGTGTGCATTGCACTCAAAAAATGTTGACTCTTCTCTGACCAGCTGACATAAAGCATACTTTCAATAAACGGGAGACAAATCATATTCAGTTATGAAGTGTTTTCTGTGTGTTGACATCTTTCGCGATGTTCTAACAGACGGGATTCGCACACAACGCGTCTGCTAATGTCCGATTCGCGACCTAATGACTCCTTTGAACCGAATCATTTTAACGACTGGTTAGATTAGAACAACTGATCTGTCCAACACTGAACTCATGAATCAGTTTATTAATTTACTCAGAACGCATCTGAAATGAGAACACAAGTGTGCTTACCCAATTAAGCAAGAGTGGGTAGTAAGAATTATTTTTAATTATCAACAGTATTTCAGCTTATTTCTGTTGACAATGTGTAGTAAAATAAATAGGCCTAGCCTACAATCATTTAGACAGGAGTGAGGTGAAACCAGAACAAAGTTGTTATTAGCTAGCTGATCATTTTTATTAAATTGCATATGGCAGAAAATTAAGACTATTTGTTAATTTGGAATACTACTTTTTAATATTGATATGATTATATACCAAAACAATTATCTGTAGTGTAAAAAATGTTTGGTAACTGTCAGATTACTATTGTATGTTTGACCAATACACTGTTTTTTTGTTTCCACTGCTACATTTTATTTATTTAAAGAAGTTTGATTACATTCTATTTTAGATTTGAATGCACAATTGTTTTTTAAATAAATAAGAATTCAACACTTTACATACATCTGTTATTTTGTCTTAGTTATGTTTAGTTAGTAAAGTCTGGTGCCTTTAGTCTCTTCAAGGAAGGTATAAGGTGGAAGATATACAGTTTATTATTAATTCAACAATAGTATCGGATAGGGGTGCACCGATCCGATATTAGGATCGGATATCGGCCGCGATACTGACAAAATAGCTGGATCGGGGATCGGAAAAATTTACAGATCCACAAGCCGATCCAGGTGTTTTTTTTTCCGTCGCAGCAGAACCTACGTCATTCGTCAGCTTCACGTGTGTCGCATGCTAGAAGGGAGCGAGCCAGAGAGTCGGCTGTGTGGAGGAGATATTTCACGCTTGCCACGCCAACTAGTTCGTCGCTGTTTCGAGGGTATTACTGCAAAGTCAGGGTCTTTCCTGCATTGACATTTTTTTGACGGCCAAAGCCTAATTTGATGAGTTATTGTGATTTACGAGTGATGTAGAACAGATGCTGCGCTTGTGACTGAGTGACAGAGAGACCGATCTGAGAGCTCCCCCCCCGCGCGCGCTCTCTGGGTCTTCAAAATAATCAGTGTTCGCTCTCATATTTCACATATTAATCCAAATCAAAAGCTCGGAAGACCGAAACCATGTTGCACGTGACACATTCGGACAATTTTGTCCTTGAATTATCACTGGGTGTGAATTGCGCTCAAAAAACATTGACTCTTCTCTGACCAGCTGACATAAAGCATACTTTCAATAAGCGGGAGACAAATTATATCCAGTTATGAAGTGTTTTCTGTGTGTTGACATCTTTTGCGATGTTCTAACAGACGGGATTCGCACACAACGCGTCTGCTAATGTCCGATTCGTGACCTAATGACTCCTTTGAACCGAATCATTTTAACGACTGGCCAGAACAACTGATCTGTCCAACACTGAACTCATGAACTCAGTTTATTACTTTACTCAGAACGCAACTGAAATGAGAACACAAGTGTGCTTACCCATTTTAGCAAGAGTGGGTAGTAAGAATTATTTTTAATTATCAACAGTATTTCATCTTATTTCTGTTGACAATGTGTAGTAAAATAAATAGGCCTAGCCTACAATCATTTAATCTGGAGTGAGGTGAAACCAGAACAAAGTTGTTATTAGCTAGCTGAAAATTTTTATTAAATTGCATATGGTAGAAAATTAGACTATTTGTTAATTTGTAATGCTACTTTTTAATATTGATATGATTATATACCAAAACAATTATCTGTAGTGTAAAAAATGTTTGGTAACTGTCAGATTACTATTGTATGTTTGACCAATACACTGTTTTTTGTTTCCACTGCTACATTTTATTTATTTAAAGAAGTTAGATTACATTCTATTTTAGATTTGAATGCACAATTGTTTTTTAAATAAATAAGAATTCAACACCTTACATACATCTGTTATTTTGTCTTAGTTATGTTTAGTTAGTAAAGTCTGGTGCCTTTAGTCTCTTCAAGGAAGGTATAAGGTGGAAGATATACAGTTTATTATTAATTCAACAATATATCGGATCGGTATCGGGTATCGACAGATACACAAAGCCCAGGCATCGGTATCGGTATCGGGACTGAAAAAGTCGGATCGGTGCACCCCTAGTATCGGATCGGTATCGGGTATCGACAGATACACAAAGCCCAGGCATCGGTATCGGTATCGGGACTGAAAAAGTCGGATCGGTGCACCCCTACTCGCAGCTGCAGGTTCCGCTGCTTTAGAGCACCGCATGCACGCGCATATACTGTATGTTCGGTTTGCCTAACTGAACGTAGTTTAACTGTCTGCCACAAGTTGATCTTGTAATAAAGGTCTCATCGAGGAAAAACACGCTGTATTTTTGTATTCATTACATTTTTTTATTATAAAAGTTAAATAATTAATTTTATTATAAAAATATTAATGATTAATCGATAGTTGATCATTAATTCTCCCGACGATCGACTAAGAAAATGTAATCGAATGCCCATCCCTACCTTACACAACTCTCTTGGCCATTATGGAGAGGTTGGAGTCTGTTTGATTGAGTGTGTGGACAGGTGTCTTTTATACAGGTAACGAGTTCAAACAGGTTCAGTAAATACAGGTAATGGGTGGAGAACAGGAGGGCTTCTTAAAGAAAAACTAACAGGTCTGTGAGAACCGGAATTCTTACTGGTTGGTAAGTGATCAAATATTTATGTCATGCAATAAAATCCAAATTAATTATTTAAAAATCATACAATGTGATTTTCTGGATTTTTGTTTTAGATTCCGTTTCTCACAGTTGAAGTGTACCTATGATACAAATGACAGACCTCTACATGCTTTGTAAGTAGGAAAACCTGCAAAATCGTCAGTGTATCAAATACTTGTTCTCCCCACTGTATATTGTGGTCATGATATATACCGTCATACCGCCCAGTCCTAGCTCAATGTTTTGAATATCTAAAAATAAGAAAAAAAAATATTTTTACTTGATTTCTATGCCTCTCAAATGCTTAATTATCACACATCTCAGCCTGCTAACCTAAATGGGACAATAGCAGTATTCCAAGAAGAAGAAGGGGAAAAAAAGCAGTATTCCAAAAGAAAATTCTATACATAACGGCTTAGTGGAGGTGAATGTTTATGATAAAACGGGGACAAAACATCAAACTCACCCTTTTCTTTTTTAGTCTCACACAACACAACCCCACACAAGGCTGAACTAATGTACCTTCAGAAGGCAAAGCCTAAGATATATACGTACATGGGAATAGCTTTATCACAGGAGGTTTAGGAAGGCATAAGGGCCCTCTCAAACTTTATTCCCTCTCTTCTGAGAAAGTTCTTCCTTATATCAGTGAGAACAAAAGTAGTCAAATGATTGAAATGCACTAAACTAAGCATCAATCATGCTCACTCTGAGAGTCTTAAGAGCAGATTCAGAGCATGGCATGTGAGTGGCAGAGATCAGTGGGAAGCTTGTGTAACATCCATAAACTACAGTATTTGAGCCTTTATACTCAACTTAAAACATCACACTGTTCATCTACAATATCAGACAGAAACTGATGAGGATAAGAACCATACTACTCAGATTTACAGCTTGTTGAGATGGAAGAAATATTTATCATGAGAACTCGGAAGAAAACCACACTTAATGGCAGTTCCCTGAAGTGCAAGCACAGCATCATCAGTCATGTGAACGGCAGCAGGCGATATCTAAGTTCATTTGACTCTATGAAGGTCAAATTCCTACAAAGTCCAAAACACGGATGTTGAGCCTGCAGTCGTGTAGGGTTAATCAATGCTAATTTAATTTAATACATTTTTAAAGGATGAAATATCTTATTTTTTTAAGGAAAAGGTAAATAAATGCATTTCAAACTGCTTAAAGTTCTAAAAACATGTATACAAATACATCTTCATCTATTTACATGATGGATATTGAGGAAACACCATACATTTATAATATTAATATTACAGTAAAAAGAAGTATATTTTACCATATAGTATAGTAAAGCCTTTTAAAAGTTATCTAACAATAATATGACATATAAAAACTGCACAGGGACATTTTTTGAGGCCATTTTTTGAGGCATGAGACAAATACAACCAGAACAGAGTGTTCAGACAGTTAAACGTTTCAATGGGACAAAACGCCTTGAAAAAACGTTCTTTTTTCTTCAGAGTTAACCTCCCCTTCATGCAGTTCATGCTTTTGTTGTGAAATGTGTTTTGCCCATTGCTCACATGCTAAAATTGAGCATAAAGAGTAAGATCTGACCGGTGTGAATAGTATAAACTCATTTTGAGGATGATTTAGTTTTCACATGTGCACGTGCCGGTAGATGAGATGCTTCACGCGCCGTTGGCCAATAATAGATAAAAAGAAGCATACGAGATTACCTGTGAATGTCCCTGGTACATATTCAGTCCAAGTGCTGTAAACACCCGCCGTGTGTTGGTACCCACTACTGTAAATTGTTAACGAGGAGGAGAAAGAGGAGCGGAGCTATCCCTGAGTCTCGGGTACTGAGATGGTTTCATGCTCCGGCTACATCCACGTGAGGATTCCTCTTACAGGACCTTTCACGAAACCGTGCATCCGAGTTTCTGACGTTCATATTACGCCGTGAGCTTCGAGGTAGAGGGTTCGGCTAAAGCAGTATGGTCTTCCTCTTTTTCTCCTCGGGTTATTCCACACTCCTTAATGGAAACGTCCAGCCCACTTGAGCGCGGAAACGCCTTATTGAGCAGTATGCCACCTCCCATGAATAACATCCAACACTCAAGATGTGCTGCTGCTGGAGGAGGAGGAGGAGGAGGAGGAGGAGGAGGAGGAGGAGGAGGAGGAAGACGTTGGTGCACTACTGTACACTTTTATTAATGCACTTTATACTGCTGAGTGATAAGAGGATATATGATAATAATTAATCTGATAATAGGACACACTTCGGTCTTTCACATGGCTACGTTCTAAATATAGCCTACTTTTGTTTATTACAAGCTACCAAAGAGTATTTACAATTAGTTCAACAAAATAAGATATTAACAAAGTGTTTTTCTTTATTATGTAATACTTAATCTATAGTAAATGTTGCAATACTGTAAATCACTGTAACAACACTAATCTAAAGTTTGGCTTATTGAACTCTAAAAAAACGTTGTTTGAAGGCAAACCTGACATAATTAGGGATATTTAGTAGTGTTGTTATTATTATCATATTATTATTAATATGCATTGTTTTTATTATTAACCATTATTGTCACAGATAATCTATATTTTTTTATTTAAATAAGCATTGATTAAAGACAGTACAACAAATACTACAACATGATGCTATTTTTGTCCTAACTAAATTTGATTGTGTTCTATCCACTTAAAATGTAAAATTGAAGTTTACTTAAAGGGGTGGTAAAACACATTCTTTTGAACGCTTGATTGTGTTTGTGGGGTGCATTGTAACATGTGTTCATGCTTCGTTTAAAAAAAAAAATTCATTATTTTTCATATATTTGACCTTTATTCTACACTGCTCTGTCCCTCCTTGTAAAACGGTCTGATGCTTTCCGGGTCCCTCAAAAATACGCTATGTGCTCAGATTGGTTAGCTGGCCCAGTGGGTTGTGATTCGCTAACCACAGTGCACGTTTGTCAGAAACGCCACGCCCCTTACCTAGAGGCTGTGCTTTGGTATTAGAAACAATGGCGTCAATAAAACCATACCAATCTGAGCCAGAATCAGACCCAGAACATTTTAGTGAAGATGATCGAGCAGAACCTGTTCAACCTGTTCAGTCCTCAAGAGTAAAGACTGCGGATCTATAGTGATCGCTACTGAATGGCACTTTTGTATTTTTAGAACGATTATAGCCAAATATCTGTGGCAAGAACTATTAACCCAAAACGAACACTAAACACTGGCTTTACTAGTAAGTTAGCCAAATCACACACAGAACCATGTTTGGCATGCCTGTAGATAAACAATACATAAAAGCTCTAATCAAAGAATCATTTACACTAATGCCAAGTTCGCTGTTGAGATTTTAACGTTAGTGTTTGTAACGTTAGGTGTTCGTCGGATAACGTTAAGTATGAATGAACATTTAACAGACTGGTTTGCAGAACAGAGTTGTCATCTGTTTACTTCCTTGCTACAACGCACAATTAACCTATTGCAGGAAAACACATAGATGAAAAATAAATCAGACTTACAGATTGTGGCCCGTAAACAGCTTCTGTTTGTAAATCCAGCTTTTGGGACAAGCCGAGGTGCAAATCCGGCATTGAACTCGCGAAGATTTTGGATGTTTTCCTCCGTGAAAAGTGCTGCGGGAGCCCCGCACGCGTCGTGCATGATTCACACTGGCCGTGTTTGTCTCACGCAGCTGACGTTGTGCGAATCCTGTTGTGAACTCGTGAAGTTTGTGGAAGTTTTCCTCCGTGAAATGTGCAGCGGGAGCCTCGCGCGCGCCTGTTCCCCTCCGTCTCAAACACACGTGCATATAACATGCTGTATGTTAAACACTCTGCAACGCACCCCCGTCCCACAAGGAAGGCTAAACAAAGCAAGTACCCCAGACCTGCAATTCGGATGAAAATAACAGCGTTTCGTCGGCATTGCAGCAACACCACTCCAGCCTAACTATACCACAACAACGCCGCGATTCAAAATGGCCTCACCCCCCCTTATTTAATATTCTCGGAGGAGGGGTTTATGTAAATATTGAGCCTGGTGATGTCACCAACCCTGGAGGAATGTCTGTAGTCGCCTACCGGCCGTTTGCTGTGGTCCTTAGAAATGGATTTCTTTAAAAGCTAATATCTCCCTTTGCTTTAAACTTTGAACGTTGTAACTTTGCAGATGTTGTTTATGCTCAACCAGCAACATTACACGCTAGCTAAAGTTAGAATAGTGAAATCGTGGTTTACCACCCCTTTAATCCGTTTGTGTTGAGATTACATGAATGATTTGTGTTGCATTTACTGAAACTGGGTGGGGCTTGTTAGTTTCCAGCATGCTCTGCACATGGCTAAAGGCCGCAACATACTCCGCAAGAACAGAGAAAAAAGTTCTTGCTCCCAGGGCTGCGAGAACAAAATTACGTCATTTTGTTCTCTGAGCCCTGGTTTGGGAGTTCTCGCAGCTCGTTCTCGACACATCGTCTGAGCAGAACTTTTTTCTTGTGGGTGTCCGAGAACTATTGTGTGATTGATCAGAATTTTAAAGAAACGGAGATGTTCGGCACCTGCTTTTCTCATGAAGTATGTAATGTCCTGGCCAGAACGAACTTTGTTCTTGTTCTTGTCACCTCGAGAAAACTAACAAATTTCTTTGTTCTTGCAGAGTATGTTCCAAGCTTAAGTCAAGAGATGTAGACAGCGCCGCCGCTCCCACCACGCATCACGCTGCGCGTAGGGCACCAAGTGCTCAAGGGGCACCACAAGAAAGGTAATTCTGCAATTTAACTGCATTTGATTTATTCTTGTCACAGAGTGTTTTGGTGTTGGTTCATATTTTCAGTTTATCATGTTCACTGTTATGTTTCTGAGTGTGTCATGTTCACTGTCTTTTTTCCTGGTCTTGTCATGTGATTCCCATGCCCTCATGTAGTGATGGGACATCTGAAGCGAGGCTCCGGAGCTTGTGTCGAGCAAAAAGGGGCGTTCCAGATGAAGCCCCGATTCGAGGCTTGTATCGTCTCCGTGAAAATCACGTGACGATGACAAACGAGGCCTCGGTTTCTGTTGAATACGTCATTGCTTCATTCTGAGTATTGCTTCCGGATAAAAGTGGTTCGAAACCTCGCGCCTCTTGTGGGGTTTGCAGTAGGCGTTTGCATTGGTGTTGAGGTGTTGGTTGTACGTAGTAGCGAGTAGTAGCGTGTTTGTAGTAGCATAGTTATCATTATATATCATAGCTTGTATTATATATTATATTACATTATACTTAGTTTAGTAGATTATTAGAGTAAATTAGTTCAGTAGATTATTAGAGTAAATTAGCCTATATCTAGTTGTAATACCTATAATATGTAAATATATATATATATATATATATATATATATATATATATATATATATATATATATATATATATATATATATATATATATATATATATATATATATATTATTATTATTATTATTATTATTATATGTATAGCCTCCCAGTTCCATGCACTATTGCACTCCCAATCAGCACTGCACACACAATAATTTCTTTACAATCATTTGGGCCATTCACTGTCATCACTAACCCAAAGAACTACTGAATAGTTGAACACAAAGTTGTGTGTTTGTGTGAGTTGTGTGTGCATAGGTTAATACAAGCAGAATAAAAAACGTTATTTAATACAGAGGCAATAGAAAAAGGGTGTGCCCACACTGTGACAATTTGGTTGCTCAGGATGAATAGATTTGTGTGCGATACATTGCTTTGCACAGCAGGTGTCACTAGGGAGCACACTGTTTCATGAGGCTTCGGCTAAATGAACCTTTTGGTGAACCAATGGGCTGGAAAGCCTCAGTGGTTCAGAAAGCCTCATTTGGCCATCACTACCCTCATGTGATCTTGTCATGTTCTGTCATTGGTTCATTGTTTGATCATTGTTCACAGGTGTCCCTTGTCTTGTCATTAGTCTCTGTGTATTTAAGCCCTCATGTTTTCCGTGTGTCTTTGTCTGATATTGATGTTGTAACCACTAATGGTGAGTTTTGTGTTATAATCAAATCTGTTATGTTGTCAAGTTTAATTAAGCCAAGTCTTTTGTTTATTGTTTGTTTAGCCAAGTCTGTTTTATTTATTTTTTGGTAATTCTGGAATAAAAGCTGCACTTTGGTTCTTCAACTTGCCTCTCCAGTGGATCGATGTTGCAATTTTCCTTTGATGTTTTGATAAACTTTAGGAATTTAGAAAATAAATTACTTGCTTGGACCTAGTACACAGTGTAAGAAATAAATTCGTAAAATAACAGAAACGTAATACAGGTAAAACACCTGTAAAAAATGAATACAGAAAATTCCTTCAGATTAATAAAGTACATTGTGCCCTATTTTGACAGATATTTGAAAGCAGTAGTACCCTGTTGCTTCTATTACAGTGTCATTTGAGGCATTCATTATGATCAGAGGTGGAAAAAGTACACAACTCCATTACTTGAGTAAACGTAATATTGGTTAAATATTACTCCATTACAAGTGAAAATTGTAAAGATAGATTTTTACTTAAGTACTTCACAGTAAAACTGGCAGTGTTAATCAAGCAGTGTTACTCCGCATTTACTCTTAAGGAGTTGATTTAACAACAAATAGTGAAAGATACCCCCTAGTGTTGGTGAAAATTATCAGAGTTAATTCTGCCTCGTTATCTTTACTCTTTTAAGCCCTGCCCCTCAATCTAATCTGAACAGAGAATTTTCTCGTTGTTGCTGATCGCCATTTTCTTCCACCTCGCAGAGAAAGGTAAGCTCTTATTAAGTTCCATATTAAAGTTTAATTTTGATGTTATATGAATAAATGTGCTATTGTTACTGCATAGGTTGTAAATTGATGAAATTTGTGTAATTTCATAGGTTCAAACTCCTAAATTTAGGCCTAACGTTAACCAACTTTGCGGTGAGTTCATATGGAGAAACCTTTTTTTTTCGTCACAAAAGATAAAGATAAACCTTGAATAATATGAGAATCTTATTTTAATTTGTATTTCTGTTGCAACTAGCTTTGTTATATCCCGTTCATTTGTATATTGCTGTTTTTAAACGTCCAAAAATTGCGGCATGTAAATTAACGTTAATGGACGGTTGAAATGGCGACGCTCAAACCAATTGTTAAAAGTACTGTGGTAACTATACAAACTGTTGCATCAGAATTTCTGTAACTGTTATTTATTTGTTAGGCACAAAACCTTTACTGTCATGTGTGTAAAACTGTCACACATTACAGGACATGCTGCTTAAAGGGTTAGTTCACCCAAAAATGACATTTCTTCCATTAATGACTCACCCCAATGTTGTTCCACACCCGTAAGACCTCTGTTCATCCTCGGAACACAGTTTAAGATATTTTAGATTCAGTCCGAGGGCTTTCAGTCCTTTGAATGTAAGTGTATGCACACTTTGCTTTCCACGTCCAGAAAGGTAATGAAAACATCAAAGTAGTCCAAATGTGACATCATTTGGTTAGTTAGACTCTTTTGAAGCATCGACAATACATTTTGGTCCAAAAATAACAAACTAAGACTTTATTAAGCATTGTCTTCTCTTCCGGTTTTGTTTGAATCCGCGTTCACGACGCCACAGTGACGCTGCTGACGTAAGACGCTGTGACGTGTTATCTGGTGCGACAGAGCTTCGTTTGTAGTCTGAGGGAGACGCACGCTGTAAACAAGCTGTTCTACATTGTTTGTATTGCTATATTTTTTTAAAAAAATGGTGCGTAAGTGTGCATGTCCCGGATGCCCTAATCGCCAAAAAAGAACACGACGACGTAAGACTGTGACTGACGTCACTGTGGTGTTGTGAATGCGGATTCAAACAAAACCGGAAGAGAAGACAATGCTTAAAGTCTTTTTTTTTTTTTGGACCCTTTTTTTTTTAAATGTATTGTCGATGCTTCAAAAGAGTCTAACTAACCAAATGATGTCACATATGGACTACTTTGATGTTTTCATTATCTTTCTTACAGCGTTACGCCACTAGGTGGCACCAATATACTGTAAAAATGGTTTTGTTATTGAATCACTCGTTCAATGCTGATTCATCCAGTAAGGAAACATTTAATTTGTTAGCATTATTCATTCAAGTAAAATTTTTTTTTTTTTAAATAGACTGCTGCAATTAGCATTTTTTTTTTAAAGAGACTAGTAAATAGCAATGTTTAGTTGTCAATTCAGAATCATGGGAGAAAACGTGATCTACAAAACAAAAATCATGATTCTCAATTTATCCAGGATCGTGCAGCTCTATATGTTATTTATATATTAAATGTATTTTAATGAATTTGTAAAAAAAAAAAAAAAAAAAAATTATATTACTTTTTTGTAACATGTTGCATTTGCTCTGTTCAGAGTTACTAGCAAGTAACTAATCAATCTTGTAATATGCAATACACTTACTCATTAATTTGTATACCCTTTTCCAGCTTTTTTTAAAGTTCGGTGTCCCGCATGTACCTGAGAATGTGAAGGTTGTTGATGAATCAGGGACTGAGGTGGATGATGTTTTTGAGGATGTAGTTAAAGATCCCTCAGTTGGAGTTCTCACCATAAAACATGGTGCAGGTTTGTATTTATTATATTACTTGCTAGAAATTTTCAGTGCTTATTTATTAGTATCATGAAGACATTTTTCCCACCCTATATGCAACTAGACTTAGAATCTACCTCTCCTGTGCCGTTAAATCAGTCCCTGTCTTCATCCATTGACTCGACTGACTCGCAGGATACACTCCTTATTGAAGCAACCTCTTCAAGTAAATGAATGAGGCTTGATGATGAAGCTAAAAAGGTGGCCATCAAGTTGTTGAAATTGAATCAATATATTGAAGAAATATTTATATTTTTAAGTCACACATCTCATTTCAGGTAATGTTTTGTACTTGACATGCCATATATATATATATATATATATATATATATTGTTGGTGGAATCAATTCTTGTCCAGAAACCAGGTGGAGAGAGTATAATTAATGAATGAATGAATACAGCCGAACTAAGAGTTTGGGGGATGAAAGAGGAGAAAAATGGTGAACATCCTGGCAGCTGACATGACAGAAAAGAATGGGTAATCTGCATATCATTTAAATGGTTTATAAATGAGTTCTATAATTTTTTTTTTAATTTTATTATTGAGCAAATCACCACCAAGGCAGGTTAAAGAAAAATATGCCAGAGGAATTGTATCTTTGTTCCCTTACCTCAGTGACCCCTTTTCCAAAAATGGCTACATAAGTATCACACTGTTTTTGAATTTATATTCTGTTTTGACGTGTTAAATGCTGACGATCACATTGCTATGATACAGGTGGTGTATTTTGCTTTTGAATTTTAAAACTTGGCTTTATTTATTTTTTTCGCTTCCTTTCTAAGGATCATTACTATGATGGTGAGAGTGGCACTGGGTACTTGGCATGGAGAATCAAAACTATACAGAGAGGCCTGGCTAAAGAACGATGAGCATCATTTGAAGGTACAAAATAAAATTTCGAAATCTTTTTTTATAATTTTTTTCATAGCTCATTATGCCATCTTTCATAGCAGTTTTGTTGTTACTGGGTTGTCTTAACTGTGACATTTTTATTTGTACAAAGATTAGACATCTTTTACCCTTTTAACTACATTAACTGCATATAGCAGTGTTGAAGCTCATAAAATGCTTTTTTCATCAGGACCAGGATCGTTTGCTGAGGGGATGTCTGGTGGACCAACTGTAAGACGAGAGTCAGAGTTTACTCCGGAGACTGTCTTGAGTGAGGATGAATGCAAGGAAGCAATTGCATTCATGAACCATTCTGTTGATGAGGATGCAGTCAAGAAGAAGATGAAATTGACATTTGACAATCGCCGCAACATGGTTCTTGACCCTATCCAGTTTCCCCGTTTCAAAGACATTAAAGGCTTGGTAAGGTTATGATCATATTCTTCAGGATTAAAAAAAATGCATTGCTGTGGTCTAAAAATATATTTGTTCAGTGCTTGCAGGGGTTAATAGCTAATAATGATTCCCCTTAGATTGAGCAAGACTTTGTTCTGATGTTTGGAGAAGGCGTGTCAGGCAAGCTTCTTGAGAAGTGGACGACCGCATTCAAGAAATTGATTCAGCAGTGCAAAACTTCCAACCACTCGTGATGTAGAAGAACTCCTGCTAGCAGCTGAATCCCCTGATGAATCAGAAGAGGGTGTTGATTTTGGTAAGATGTTTCAAATTAATTTAATACTTCGATAATTTTACTAATATTGTAAGGAACATAAGCGTGAAATATTTAGTCCACGTGCATTTTTTAAATATTTTTTTCTTTAGTTTGTTTTCTTCATTTAAGTTTTGCTAACATATCTATTATGGTCTAAACAGTTTGGGACACCGACCTCTCTTCTATACTACTACTGCTGCATCTGATCCCACCTTCTGCCCAAGGCCGGAAAAGACCCGGAAAGGTTTCTGGTTCTCAAGCAGAGAAACGACTTGTTGTCTTCAAGAAGGTTTTGTTTATTTGTTTTTTTGTCATAGTTTTCTATTATTTAACATGTCTGTGGTTTTTTACAATTTGCTTGGTTTTCTCAGAGTGGAACAAACATTGAGGAGCATCTTCGAGACCTCACTAGTGCTCAGCCCTATCTCCTGGTTGTGGGACCTCAGAAGAATTCAGTTCTACAGTTTTTCATCATTCTTGATCAGCATGCCATTCCATGCAAGTCAACCTCTTCTCTCGGTTCCTTTGACGAGCTGTTTAAGGCACACTTTGTTTTCGGCACTTCTTACAACACTATGCTACACAACATGTACACTTTCATTCAGACCATTGTGTACAACATAGATGTTGGCAAAGTGAAAGAGTCCTCGTGTTGCTGAGGTCAGAGCAAGGCTGCTTAGCTAGGTCAAGTTTTTTGCCCCCGTGAAGTGTTTTGTTTGTCGGGTTGAGTTAAATGGTTCAAAAATGCTTCTTAGGCACTTCAGATTAGTTCATGGTTTTGTTCCTGGAAAGAATCTTTGCCTTAAATGCATAGAAGCAGGTTGTGGTTCTGTACTTTTTCAGGTTTTAGGAAACATCTGCAAGTAAAACATGCTGAGCAAAGTGACAGTGCACAGAATTGACACCATTGACAGCCATGAGACTGCCAAGGCAGATGAACAAAGTAGTTCTGAAATAGTTGATCAGATTGGCAGTGGCGGAGAGGTGGCCACAACATCTGTGTTGTTAAAGTCAAGTAAGAGCACTTTCGATATGTGTGCGTCTGCTGTTGCACAACTAAAAGTTGTCGGATTAAGTCAATCTGCTTTAAATGGTTTTGTTTCATCTATGGAGGAAATGGTTTCTGAGATTCATAGTCAAGCCCAGGATGCAGTTTTGCTCTGTCTGCCTTCACAGGACACTGCTACTAAAAGAAAGATAGAACATTAGTTTCAATACTTGGAAAATCCATTTACCATGTTAAGTTCTGAAACCAAACGAAAGACTCTTTACAGAAAAATGGGGAATAGTTGAACCAAGAGAAATGGTGCTTGGCACAAGATTTGACAGCAGGAGAAATAAAACCACAGGGACGTTCGATCAAGTTGTTGTTGTTGTAACTGATACGTTTGCTTATATTCCCATTTTAGAAACCTTAAAGGCAATTTTACAAAATCCGCTACTTAATGATTTGTTCAAACCCAGGCATGTTCCAAAGGAAGGAATTTATTTTGACTTAAGTGATGGGGCATATTTTAAAAGTAATCCCTTATTTTATACAGAAAAGGATGCCTTACAAATTCAGCTATTTTATGATGATTGAGACCCCTAATCCTTTGGGATCCAAAAAAGGTATATACAAATTGGGTGTAAGGAATTTCCCCCCCAGTTTTTAACTCCTCATTGGTGAATATTCATTTGTGCCCTCTTTCATGCACCAGATATTAAGCGCTATGGTTTTAATTCTATACTTGAACCTCTAGTTCCCTTTCGAACAGTCAGTTCGTACTGCGTCTTAAGACGCCATGGGGTAGGTTCTCCTATCGAATATACTGAAGTAACTGTAAAATCACGCAGTGCTACTGCCCAGTCAAAACAGTGTCGAGACATCTTGCACGCTATTGGCTGGCCAGTGGGAACTGCATGAACCAATGGCAGAACAGCGTAATCTGAGCAAATTAATGGGCACAAAGCCCGTGAAGCTGAGCGCAAGAGTCCGCGAAAGGGGCATATAAAATATGCTGTAACTGTCAAAAATGTCAGATTAATCTCCTTCAGCGACTATCTACGGTCCTCGCTGAAACTCGAACTACACCACCTTCACGTGAATTGACGAGCCTGCAGTGGAATAGCGAGCTAGCCAGCCCGGACGTCCTGCGAGAGTCAGCGGCCTGCTGTATTTCAGCGCGCTCAAATCGCCAGCGATCCCGCGAGCTGTCACGCCTTTCCCCTGCACTCTTTGGTGAAACACTACGGTGTATCCTTTCTGTACAATACTGAGGAAAAACATATCACTTGTGTGCAGTACTTACCTGCACTAGGAGGATAACCACAGCGGGTGCGTGATCTGTCTGGGCAATGCCCACGCGGACGCTGTTCTCGCCGGGTCCGGCTGCTCTCACTGCGAGGGTATGCCCATTTCCTCCCTCTGTTCGCGGATAGCGCTCTTTTCAGAGCGTGACCCCTGGCCCTCGCGCTCTCCCATTCCCCTTTCTGCCCGAGCCTCGGCGGGAAAGAACGGCGGAGCCAGAGGGCTGAGTATACCGAGGCTAGCGAGTTCACGTCGGCCCAGTGCCCGCGCGCCTCGTCTTCGCCTCAGGGAGACGTTTCACCTGTGACGTCCTCTCGATCGGACCTGCTCCCTCCGCTCGACGCCGAGGGCTTGGTCTCATTCGGCGGCAATGCGGAAGACGAATCCGCACGATTACCAACATCTCGCTCTTCCTTTTTCTCTCACTTTGGCATTCTCTGTCCGCGGCGCTTAGCACGGCCCGAGTGGACGAGAGAACTAATGCCAGAGCTTCCTGTATTACTCGCTCTCTGCTGGACTGCTGGAGATATTGAGAACGCGGCTTGCGTTACAGACTGTTGTCACTGCAGCTCGCGCTTCCTAAAGCGGCAGCTCGTGCGCCCCCTCTCTCTCCCAGCGCGCGCTCACTATCGAGAGCGACTTACGTCATTGCTGTCTAGCGCATAATGGCGTCGTGAATGGCGGCCAAGCCCTGCGCCTTTTCACTCTATCACTTCTCTCAGTCCCCTATTCAGGCGACTGGAGAGATTCAACAGTGTAGTAAACAAGCCTGTTATGAAACACGCACGCCACACACACTGAAAACCCCATCAAGAGCGCGACTTGCGTCATAGCTGTGCCCTCTGCTGTTACGGTGTACTTCGCACACAGGGTTGCCGGTTCGAGCCCCGCTCTCACCGGTTTTTCAGTGAGTCTCAATTTAGTGAATGGCGGCCAAGCCCTCCACCACTTCTCTCAGTAAACAAGCCTGTTATAAAACATGCATGCCTGTACACAGAACGCTTTATTAACGGCGATCCTAATAAACAATTAAGAGTTATTTCCTCTGTTATGACTGCAGGCAGTGTGTCCCCTACATAGGGTGTACCCCTGCATATAAGCACTGTTAATTCAGCGCTATAGAACCACTCAAAAGTCCTGCTGTGGCCGGATTACCACTACAGACTTACTTTACATTCTCTCAATCCCCTCGGTTCAGGCGACTGGAGATGTAAATATTGCAGTCAACTAGCCTGTTGTCAAACACGCTCGCCTGCACATCAACGCTGTTTTTTGACAACTACATTACTAAAATACATGCACCTTGCAAATAAGCACTGTTCTCACAGATTATTGCTCACGCCGAGAGCGCTCTATATTTAGAGCACGCGCTCACTACAGGTGTGTGCCGCTACACATAAGTGCTGTCCGCACAATGTCACATCTCTCCCCACGGCCCGTTTTTGTTCCGGTCAGGGTGAAAAATACTTTTCTGAATGTTTTTCATGCAATGAATGTAAGCTACGAGTCCGCTTTAATGCGTGCTCCCCTGCATTCTACCGCCATAAAGGCAAGTTAAAAAATTCCAACTCAGAGCGAGTCAGGGTTTTTTACAGCCGCTACTTCCTTGTTTCCAAAAAAGATGGCGGCCTCAGGCCCATCTTAGATCTCAGACACCTGAACAAGGCTCTATCAAAAGGCCTTTCAGAATGCTGACATTAAAACAGATCATCGCGCAAATCTGCCTGATGGACTGGTTTTTCTCATTGGATCCAACATTATGAAGCTGCAGACTCGGAGCCTGCTGCATCTACAGTCCCGCACCCAGAGTCCCGCATTCTCAGGCCCCTCGTTTTGAGACAGCGCCTCCTGCTGTTCGGAAGATCGTATAACACCTGCACACAGAGTCCCGCATTCTCAGACTCCGGATGCAATATGACGGTCTCGCTTCTTTTAAAGTTTTTCACATAAATTAACACAAAATAATAACAAAATAACATTTGCGTTCCCTGCTCAGTGCATGTTCCAAAAAACGGTGTTCTCTGACTAACAAATTACCCAGTAGTTATTTTTTGAGTGTGGGTGGTAGGCTAGCCTAATCGAAAGAAAATTACTGATGGAAGAGATACAATTACAGATTGAAATATCTTATTATAAATATTAATATTGTGTGATTTATTATATTGCCTCAATGTTTTTCAAATTCCAATGTTTCTTTCAGTTCAACCTAATGGTCTAATTAACATACCATGCCATTACAAACGTTTTTTGATATTTTGAATGCAATGCAAAGCTTAACTCAAATAAGAATAGACAAAACACCAATAATAAACAATTCTGTACTTTATTTAACGATCACCTAAACATCATGTTGCTGTAAAAAGGACAAGGAAAAATGTAAGAGAATTTTGTTAGTGACTTTAATTTTCATCTTCAATTGCATAAGGTAAATTAATAACTTTACTTTCTGGTAGGTGACTGTTTTTTCATTCGTTTGGCAATCGCTCTGTCAAATTCCTCGACTTCACTAAAATAATTGCCATTGTCAAAAATATTGTGTAATAATAAATTATATATTTTTTGCAAATGCAAATTACAAGCATACCTAGGGTTATAAGTAAGGCCACTGAGGAACACCTCCTCAGCCTCCTGCCAGGACAATGCCTGCATCTCACATAGGCCATGAATGATGGCCTGTCCATATAAATAAATAAATTAATTAACATATAAAACATTGCATATATGGCAATAATAGAAACAATCCAATTGACAAACATGTTTGGGCCCACCTCAGGAAAAGAAAACTACAAATTAACTCCACTTCATCTGTGAAGTTCAGTTGAGTTTTAGACTTATCCAGCAGAGCTTTGAGGGGTTCAGAAAGAATGTCTGCTGTTGCTTATTGTCCTTGTAGACTGGCACACGTGGCTTTGGGGGAAACCACTTTGGTTTCCCATTGAGAACATCCTGTGGGGCAAACAAAGTGTTATTTTTATATACATTATTTCATATTATATACATTTATATTCATTATATATGTATATATATTCACATATTCACATATTCAGATACAGTTATTTCACCATTTGCAGGATCCTTCATATCAACAACTTCATATCACAGTTTAATTAACATGGATTAATTTTAATATGTAAGTTTTATAAGTATAGGCTACTCATTTAAGTAGGCTACATAAATTATATAAAGTAAAAAATTACTCCATTTGACATTAATTAATTCAATTTATAGTTTTAAGATAAAAGGTAATAAAAAAAAAAGGTCAAACTGTAAATCTGATTAAATAATGAATGATGACATTCTTTGATATTAATACACTCAATGTATTTAATTGGTCTACCTTAATTTTAATCGGATTTTACAATGGCTTGTCTACAAAAAGTCTGATAAGCTATAAAAAGTATTTTCGGGAAAAAACTATCTATACAAATATTAAATGAGCTATTCGTGTTGGTGTCGATGAGCTATAAAGTGGTTTGATTAAAAAAGAAATGTGTTAAATAAAATTAATGATACTCACGTTTCGGCCTAAATCCTTCACATTGCAATTGCATTGTTTACACCAGGGGTCTCCAAACTCAGTCCTGGAGGGCCGCTGTCCTGCAGAGTTTAGCTCCAACCCCAATTAAACACACCTGAACCAGCTAATCAGTGTCTTATTAGGACCGTGTAAGACCTTGATTAGCTGGTTCAGGTGTGTTTATTTGCGGTTGGAGCTAAACTCTGCAGGACAGCGGCCCTCCAGGACTGAGTTTGGAGACCCCTGGTTTACACGATCCAATTTGATAGAAGGCGCTGTCTCGAAAAAAGAGGGGCCTGAGAATGCGGGACTCTGGGTGCGGGACTGTAGATGCAGCAGGCTCCGAGTCTGCAGCTTCATACTACTCATTGGATCTGAAAGATGCTTACACTCATATCCAAATGATCCCACGTCACAGACCGTTTTTGAGATTCGCATTCGACGGGAAGGCTTATCAGTACACAGTCCTGCCATTTGGCCTCTCCCTGGCCCCCCCGCACTTTCACGAAATGCATGGATGCAGCTCTCTCCCCCTTAAGACAAGCGGGAATGCGCATTCTGAACTACCTCGACGACTGGCTCATACTGGCCCAGTCAGAGGAAGAAATAAAATCTCACAAATCTATGCTACTCCGCCATCTAGAAAGCCTGGGTCTCAGCATAAATACAGCCAAGAGCTCATTGCTTCCCAGGCAGAGAACCTCCTTCCTGGGAACGATTTTAGACTGGCTATTGGACGAACGCGCTCTGACTACACAGCAGCTTGCATTTTCATTCAAAATGGGAACCAACACACCATTAAAAAACTTCAGAGAATGCTAGGCCTAATGGCAAAAGCTTCTCCAGTACTTTTGCTGGGTATGATGCACATGCGCCCCCTGCAGTACTGGCTGAAATCAAGGGTTCCTTCCCAAGCGTGGCATTCAGGCCAGCTTTGGATCAAAGTGGGCCGCGGTTGTGTCAAAGCCCTGGCCCCGTGGTCACTGCAACTCGGTTTGAGGCGCTCTGTACGAGGGCGAACCGGCCTTCGGCTCATGGTCGAGCACGGAGTCACGGTTGCACATAAACTGCCTAGAAATGCTGGCAGTAGTGCTAGCCCTCGAGACTTTTTTACCACGTCTCTCAGGTCACCATGTTCTAGTCCGCACGGACAACACTACTGTGGGCTCCTACATAAACTGCAAAGGCAGGCTCAGGTCGAGATGGCTCAACCAACAGGTCAGACATCTCCTCCTATGGGCAAAAGGCAAATTACATTCACTAAAAGCAGCGCATGTGCCAGGCAGACTGAACCAGGGAGCAGACATGCTCTCCAGGGGCCTCGTGTCCCCGGCGGAATGGGCCCTCCATTCCTAAATGGTTCACATGATATGGAGTGTTTTTGCGAGGGCAGAGGTCGACCTCTTCGCCTCCGAAGACAACTGTCATTGAAAAATAGATTGGGCAAAGCGCAAGGATGCGCTGGCCCACGAATGGCCCAGCTGCATACTTTATGCTTTTCCACCAGTACTGCTCATTCCCCAGATTTTAAAAAGGATCAGGGAATGCAAGCACACAGTCCTGCTAGTGGCTCAACTCTGGCGAACCCACATCAGGTTTCCCGAGTTGATTCAGTTACTATCAGCAGCCCCATAGCCAGTTCCCCTAAGGAAAGATCTCCTTTCTGAGGCGAACGGGACAATCCGGCACCCCCACCCCAAAGTTGTGGGCGTTACATGTTTGGCCACTCAAGGGGGGCTCGAGAACCTCCCAGTGAGTGCCTTGAGCACCATCAGTGAAGCTAGAGCTCCATCTACTAGACGTCTCTATGCCCTTAAATGGTCAGTGTTCTCTGACTGGTGTTCAGTCAGGAACTATAACCCAGTGTCATGCGAGATCACAAATTCTTGTTTTTCTATAAGAGATGTTGGATGCAGGACACACTCCATCCACACTCAAAGTCTACACGGCAGCTGTCGCCGCATCTCATACGCCTATAGCTGGCCAATCAGTAGGCAGACACGACATGGTCATAAAATTCTTAAACGGAGCCAGGAGGCTTAACCCCCTTTCCCTCCTACGGTGCCATCCTGGGACCTTCATTGGTCCTAAGAGCACTAAAAAGACCTCCATTCGAGCCGTTGCAGATGGCTGAATTAAAGCCACTTTCGCTGAAAACTGCCCTGCTATTAGCACTGGCATCTGTTAAGCGTGTCGGTGACATTCAAGCGTTATCTGTGAACGCGTCATGTTTAGAATTGGCCCAGGCGATTCTAAAGTCATCCTCAAACCAGGGCATGGTTATGTACCTAAAGTGCTTTCAACACCGTTCAAAGCACAGGTAATCACTCTCTGCCCTCCCCACTTTGGAGGATGAGAGACCGTTACACCTGCTCTGCCCTGTTAGGTCGCTTAGAGCATATATTGAGCGGTCCTCCCACTTTAGACAGTCGGAGCAGCTCTTTGTAAGTTTTGGTGACCGAACTAAGGGACTTCCGGTCACCAAACAAAATCTAGCCAGATGGCTAGTGGACGCGATAGCGTTAGCATAAATTTACGAGTACTTTCTGATCAATAACACGCATTCCAATTATAACTTTCCCATTACAGGACTATCTTTGTCCCTTTTAAACTAATGTCCAGGGGCATTTTTACCATTATAAGAGCAATGTTTTCTAATCTTATTAAATATATGGATCATCTTGTCAATTTCTTCAATTAAAATAGAAAAGTTGTTTTTAAAATGTTAATTTAAACAATAAATTCAGTTAGAGCAATAAGACACAATCAGACTGTTACCAATCTAATTAAATCCGCATCAAAATATCCATCTTTGCACTGTAGAAGTGGCACAGCAGCTCTATCTGAAGTGGTGCTTAGACAGTTTAATGCAGCTCATGGGTAAATAATGTTTTGAATTTAGAAATGGGTTATGTACAAGTTAAACTTTAAAAGTTTGATATTTTAAATAAAAAGTAAAAGCAAAGTATAAATATGAAAATAAAACCGCCAATAGGTGGCGTCAAGTCTGTGTGAGTCATTGGTCCAAACGCAGATTCATTCGATTGAACCGCTTGGAGATGCGCAACTGTTCTGGTGTAGTTTTGATTTTCACGAAATAAAGAGTATTGTGGCTAAAACGTTGTTCCTTAACATCAGCTTGTCTATTGGACTTTTGTACAAGATAAGTATCACATTTGAAATCATGCCAACTCTGAGCAAAAGCAGTCCGTAACTTTTGGCGCTCTGGCACTAATACAGAACTGCACGCGTCTTGCAGAGGAACAATGCAGCCGGTGCTACTTCTCTCTGTTTATGTCTATGGCGAGTCACGCAAGGACTGTGCTCCTCCGCAGCGCTGCGAACCAAACTGGAATAAAATAGTCAGAATATAAACACTTATTATATGTGTACCGTAGTGATTCAGTGTAAGATAAAAACACGGTTTGGAAAATGGATTTATGATGTACTCTCATATAGACATCTAGAAATTTTTAAACACAAGAAAAGTTGTGGACTGCAGCTGATAAAGATTAAATCAAGAACTCATACAGGGGCTTTTTAAATTATTATTTATTAAAAAAATGTTGGTGGCATTTTTGCCCCAAGCCCCCGTTAATTTCCAACCTTGTAATCCAAATGTAGTATTTCTAGTTAATTTGGATTTGGCTGCAAATAAACATCAGCGTGTGGCGTCTGGTAAGTGCGCATGGCTGTCACACCCGTTTCACCTGTAAACAATCTAAAGTGTAGTCCGTCACACACGTTTTTTGCACATGTTCTGCTACAGAAGGCATGACAAGCAGTCGATCGCAGAACGAAACGTAACTGTTGCTCAGTCAGTGTTGATGCACTTTGGCAGTTGTAGTTTTTATTCCGATTGTATTGTACATCTATTCATGAGAATCGATTGGGTCACTCGCACCGGTGCACCTAAATATTTTCACAGTTGCACGCAGTCATTTTCAGGCGCAAATGCGCCCAAAATGGGCGCTATGTAGAGCCCTGATGTAGAGCCCCCATTTACTCCCTCAAGTTTGAACACTTATTAGAAAGGGCTCAAGACTAGAGTTACTGACACATCATTATATATATATAGATCACTATTAAAGATGTCAAACTCTAAAAATTTCATCCAAATCAGTCAATGTTTGCACAAGTTATAACGCACTTACTGTTTCCCTTTTCTCGCCATAAATTTGTTTCTTCGCCACGGCCAAAGCGTTCGAGATATCAAAAATCTGCTCGCAATTTAGCATCCTCAATATCTTGTCTTAATGCTGACCGAGTTTGGTGCCGATCAAAACAATGGCCTCGGATGGAGTATATTAAATTCCAGAGCATGCGTTTTCCGAACAACCCATAATAGCTCACTTCCTGTTGGGCGAAGTTTATGACTATGAGTGCGGAAGTTGTTCGGCCCGATGAGATCTATATGTGTACCGAGTTTCATACATGTACGTGCAAGTGCTTTTGATATATGGACCAAGTTTTTTCTAGAGGACTCTGTTGAGCCCCCCTACCACGCCCGGGTGCCAGCTTCAGCCCGCCTCTGATGGCCGCAGATTCCGATGTATCTGCAAAGTTTCAAGAGTTTGAGCATGGTAAGGGCCCTAAAAGTGCCCGAGAAGTCGATAAGAAAAAATTAAAATAATAATAATAATAATAATTAAAGCTGCGAGCAGCGATGACGGGCCCAAGCCAGTGGCACCGCCACGCCCGTGGCATCAGCTTAACTGTGCACGGCAGGCAATATGCATTTAAACAGGAGAATATTTTAGAATCGCTTGAATATGCCACATTTACCGCAGCAGATGGTGCCACTATCACCACAAGCCACACCCATGATGTCATTTAAATTTTAATGTCATAGGATAAAATAGATCACTTTCAAATATGTGAAAGTTATCTTTTCCTGCTAAATTTTGTAAGTCCAGAAGGCCAGTATTTAATTCAAGCTATTTGTATAGTTCTTTTTTTACTTATTCACACTAAAGTGAAAGTTATTTGTGATAGTCTATGATATGAAAGGGGTAAATTATCATCATCATCAAGAGAGAAAGGCACACACACAAACTCACAGGGTGAGAGAGAGACCCCCCCCCCCCCCCCCCCCCACACACACACACACACACACACTCACAGGGTGAGCCTGAGAGTGAGGGGGGAGGGGAAGGACTGAGAGAGAGGCAATCTGCACATTGAACAAGATCCACCATTTAGATTTTATTTATTTTTGTTGTTAAAATCTTGAGTTTTTTTTACTTCACTCTCTGAAAACATTATTTTGAATATATTTGAAATCACAGATGTTGCGTGATGAGAATTGAAACTCAAATATAATTTAGAAAACTAGTCCTGTCTGAATAGTGATATGTCATAGTTTAATTTCAAATGTAAAGTTGTCATTTGCTGCAATATAAAGTTAAACCTGCTAAATGTAAAATAACTATATCAAAGGCATCTGAATACACCACATTTGTGCCTACAAATGTATGAGTTAAACTTTACACCATCAGAATGCTGTTGTATGCTGCAGGCAACGGATATCCAGCCATCCCCCTCCACACACACACACACACACACACACATACGAACACACACACACATACGAACACAGAGAGAGAGAGAAACAAGATTTTTTGTAAATCCTGCTTCAAAACTAACACAATGCTGTCATTTTCTGTTCATTGAGGGGAGGGCATACAGAGAGTGGTATTTAGAGTAATTATTTTAAATAAATAAATATATTGATCTGAAAAATAGTATATTCATTTTAAATTCATCCAGGTTCAAGAGGTAAATTAATATCAAGAGAGAGTCACACACACACACACACACACAGTGTGAGAGTGAGGGGGGGAGGGGAAGGAAAGGCAGAGGACATTGCATAGACTTAATGATTTTTATACTGTACAAACTGTACATTCTATCCCCCTACACTACCCCTACTCCTAAACCTACCATCACAGAAAACATTCTGCATTTTTACATTTTGAATAAAACATTGTTTAGTATGTTTTTAAAACTAGACAGTGAATTAAAGCATTTTCGAAAGTGACACACTTCCTGCTGCCAGTTGGTGGCCACACACACACACACACACACATACATACGTTGGGTTTTCATGTTTTATGGGGACTTTCCATAGGCGTAATGGTTTTTATACCGTACATACCGTATATTCTATCCCCCCTACACTGCCCCTGCCCCTAAACCTACCCATTATAAGATGTTTTCCTCATGGGGACCTAAAAATGTCCCCACAAGGATGAGGATTTCGGATATTGCCATCTTTGTGGGGACATTTTGTCCCCATAACGTAGGGATTACCAGTCCACACACACACACACACACACACACACACACACATTCATAGGGTGCAATCGAATTGGATTAAGCCAAGGAATCAGAGGAAAAAAGAATTTTGTTTCTAGCCCTTATAGTTCAAAAGTTATTAGCACAAATATGAGTCAAACTTTGGACAGGTAGAGGGATTGTTTTAGAGATTCCAAAATTGGTGTGGTTAATGCTGGGACTGTCCTCTATCTGTGTGCCAAATTTCACAAAATTATTATTTTCGGTGCTTGGCCCCTAATAATAATAATAATAATAATAATAATAATAAGAAGAAGAAATCTAACGATTACAATAGGTGCCTCTGCACCTTCGGTGCTTGGCCCCTAATAAATATAGCTGCAAGCAGACATTAACGGGGCCAAGCGCAACAAGCAAACAAGGAAGATAGCAGCAGACCAACTGAAAAAATGAGTAAAGACATTTGAAGCAAAACCGTTAAAACACCACATTAAAACATTGATTTGTATAGTGCCAATGTCATGTTTTGTTCTATTATAGCGCCACCAAGAGGCACAATCCTGCAATTTTTTGTGTCATCGGAGTGAGCCCATACATATGTGTGTCAATTTTGGTGAAAAATATCTAATTTCGTTTTGGAGTTATAGACATTTATATGAAAAAACATGTAAAAAAAATGACTGACACTTGACTTTGATTGGATTTTACTACCCCTTACTATCAATATTTTGACATTTGGGCTCTAACAATTAGCTATCGACCTATGTTTTCGATTTTCTGGCGCTGGTTTCGTCTCGATCGGACTAGTGGTTTCGAAGATATCAGCTAACGTTTTTTAAGCGCTAAATTACTGCGCTGCACAAACCATACGCCGAAACCTGGCAAGTCTGGTGTCGTTGGACTCGGCAAGGATTCAGGAGACAAAAAAAGTTAGTCCCATGAAAATAAGTCAACCCCACCCAAAGTTATAAGCGTTTGGAAAAAAAATTGTCCACTAGGTGGCGCTGTTTTGAAACTTCAGGCTACTTCAAGGCATTGTGCTGATGACCCATACCGAGTTTTGTAACAATCCGTTCATGCGTTCATAAAATACAGCATTTTAGCACATAAATAAAAATGGCCGACAGTCAAAATGGCCGATATGGTGAAATTGGATATCAGACGACTCTGCATGCCGTCCTGAATCTAACGAGACCACATTTATGATTTTTGGCAAAACAGTTCAGAAGTTAAAAGCAAAAATAGCCATTTTTTGTATCTCCGGACCAGTAGGTGGCGCTGCGCCGAAACGCTGCATGTTGCCTCAAGTAATGCTTGTGATGACTTTTATCAAGTTTGGTTTGAATACAATAAAGCGTTGCGGAGATATTGCCTTAAGTGTGTTTTTTCAAGTGTTACGTAAAATTTGTTTGAGTGTTAATCAAAAGCGATTTGACGAATCAACTTGAAATCCATTTTTTTTTGTCAACTCTGTCTGGAAATGTTCTGGTTCAATTTTGGTGTAAATCGGACCAACGGCCTAGGAGGAGTTCGAAAAAGTTGGGTTTTGGTTAATTAAAAATGGCGGGAAAATTTTGATGAGTGAAATGACGTCATAGGGTGCAGTCGAATCGGCTTGAGCCAAGAAATCAGAGGAAAAAAGGATTTTGTTTCTAGCTCTTAGGGTTCAAAAGTTATTAGCAAAAATGAGTCAAACTTTGGACAGGTGGTGGCGCTAGAGGGATTGAGTTAGAGACTCCAAAATGGGTGTGGTTACAATTAGTAATGACTTCTATCAGTGTACCAAATGTCATAATTTTCCCGCAAACGGTTCTATGGGCTGCCATAGACTTCCATGGCGGAATAATAATAATAACTAGAATGTACATTTCCTGAAGAAAATGTGAGTGGTGCTTGCCGTGGCAAAAAAATCCTCTCGGATGCTATGTTGTGTGTACTGGATTCTCACCCGAAACAAAAGAGGCCACCCCCAAGTCTGTACGATGTTGTGGAGCTGAGATATGTCCTATTCATGTGTTTGTACGGTTGCTAGGGTACTCTATATGGTTGCTATGGAGTGGCTATACAATTTATGGGGTGACATTTAAAGACTATTTGCCAGTCTGAGTCAAAAGACCCAACCCCCATGCCTCTACGATGTTCTGATGCAGAGATATAGGTCCTTGTAAACGGTTGCTAGGGTACTCTGTTTGGTCGCTATGGAGTGGCTTGGCAGCATCCAATGATGATACTGCTTGTCAGTATGAATGATATAAACCAACCCCCATGTCTCTACGATGTTCTGATGCAGAGATATAGGTCTTGGTAAACGGTTGCTAGGGTACTCTGTTTGGTCGCTATGGAGTGGCTTGGCAGTATACAATGATGATACTGCTTGTCAGTATGAATGATATGAACCAACCCCCATGTCTCTATGATGTTCTTAAGCAGAGATATAGGTCTTGGTAAAAGGTTGCTAGGGTACTCTGTTTGGTTGCTATGGATTGGCTTTGTAGCATCCAATGATGATACTGCTTGTCAGTATGAATGATATAAACCAACCCCCATGTCTGTATGATGTTCTGATGCAGAGAAATAGGTCTTGGTATACGGTTGCTAGGGTACTCTGTTTGGTTGCTATGGAGTGGCTTGGCAGCATCCAATGATTATACTGCTTGTCAGTATGAATGATATAAACCAACCCCCATGTCTCTATGATGTTCTGAGGCAGAGATATAGGTCTAGGTAAACGGTTGCTAAGGTTTTCTGGGTGGTTGCTAGGCGGTTGCTAGGGTGTTCTGGGTGGTTGCTAGGGCGTTTCTAGGCGGTTGCTATTGTGTACTGGGTGATTGCTAGGTGGTTGCTAAGGTATTCTTGTTGGTTGCTAGGGCGTTGCTAGGCGGTTGCTAAGGTGTTCTGGGTGGTTGTTAGGGTGTTGCTAGGCAGTTGCTAAGGTATTCGGAGTGGTTGCTAGGGTGTTGCTAGGTGGTTGCTATGGTATTCTGGGTGGTTGCTATGGTGTTGCTAGGCGGTTGCTAAGGTATTCTGGGTGGTTGCTAGGGCGTTTCTAGGCGGTTGCTAAGGTATTCTGGGTGGTTGCTAGGGCGTTGCTAGGCGGTTGCTAAGGTATTTTGGGTGGTTGCTAGGCGGTTGCTAGGGTGTTCTGGGTGGTTGCTAGGGCGTTGCTAGGCGGTTGCTAAGGTACTCGGAGTGGTTGCTAGGGTGTTGCTAGGTGGTTGCTATGGTATTCTGGGTGGTTGCTATGGTGTTGCTAGGCGGTTGCTAAGGTATTCTGGGTGGTTGCTAGGGCGTTGCTAGGCGGTTGCTAAGGTACTCGGAGTGGTTGCTAGGGTGTTGCTAGGTGGTTGCTAAAGTATTCTGGGTGGTTGCTAGGGCGTTGCTACGCGGTTGCTAAGGTGTTCTGGGCGGTTGCTAGGTGGTTGCTAAGGTATTTTGGGTGGTTGCTAGGGCGTTGCTAGGCGGTTGCTAAGGTGTTCTGGGCGGTTGCTAGGCATTGCTAAGGTATTGTGGGTGGTTGCTATGTTGTTGTTAGGCAGTTGTCAATTGTCACAAATGGTTACTATGGAGTTTTTATAGAGTTGTTAGCATGTTCTCAGCCTGATTTAGCTGTTAGCTAATCATTATTAGCATATAGCTATTCAGTGCTAGCATGTGTAGCATGTTGAAAGTCCAGTTTGCTAGCATGAGCCAAAAGACCCAACCCCCAAAATGTATTTTTATTTAATTAATGCCCATTTGGATTGCACTTAGTCTGGATCCAATACCCTTAAGTAAGCCAAAACTGAGCAAAAAGCTACAGAGTGGCTTACTCTTACGACCGTTTCACACCGCAAGCGTGAGCGGCGCATGAGCAGTGTGTATTCTTTCCGGTGTGCATGTTAAGCAATTAGAGGCGCGTGAGTATAAAGCAGGAGAGTCGCATATATTTATTTTATTTCTAACCCCAAAGAGAAATCACTTTTGATGGACAAAATAAATATGATTTCACACAAAAAGTGCTCAAACTGCACATAATAAACATTTTAAGTAAGTTAGCCAAATTTTATATATATATATATATATATAAAATACATACTTTCTTTTAGTTTATTATGTAACACAGAAAGGTAGCCTCTAGCACTACCAAAAGCCAACCCGATCGAGTGCGCGTTTGGAAATAAATACTCATATGATATAAGTGATAATTTATATGTAGCGTTGGAGCCGCTGCTGTGACGCTGTACAAACGCTAGCAGTGTGAATACTCTCACGAGTCTGCCGCTGCAGTGACGGTGTAGTTACGCTGACGTGAAGCTCATGCACTGCTCACGCTTGCAGTGTGAAACGGCCGTTAGGGATTACTGGAACACGCAAGCCTTTCCACCAAACGACAAGGTGGCAATCCTTGGAAAGGAACATTCACTCTCCATTCATTCTTTATCTAACACACTCACACTCACACACATGCACACACACACATGCACACAATCTATAACAAACACATACACACTCGCATGCACACAAGGAGAAAAAAACTGTTTAGTATTGCACATTATATATTTTTTTACATTTATATTAGCATTGTTATTCCTTAAAATCAAACTAAATAAAATGCACTGAAACACTTACCAGTAGTATTGACATACTTTACCCCTGTGCTTCTACCTCTGCTTCTTCCGTCTTTAGCATTGTCCTCAACGCCATACACATTTGGTCACGTCCTCTGGGCATGAAATGGATAAATGAATATTGAATATAATGAAAACACAAGTACTAATAAACTAAAATACAAGTAAACTCACAACTTACAGAAAGAAATGCGCACACACACTGGTGTCCAGCTTGTCATCATCTTCTCAGACATTCTGACTTCAACTGGTCGGCTGCTGAAAAACATCAAAATCAAAATTAGATTAACATTTAACAATTTCCTTCAAACATGGTTATGGTGTGCAGTAGTACAGTGACTGAAGCAAGATCTTTAAACACTTAGCTTTAGATGGTATAATGCACTCTCGTATCCGGTCGCAGACAGCACTGCTTTCGTTCCCAAATTCTTCCTGCACAAATCAATGATAGGATAAAGGGGGATTGCATAAAATACATCCAGTACAGACTGTGACAAATCATACAGATTGAACACAAATTCAACCTAAGACTTATATTAATAAGGTCAAACTCCTATACATTACAACAGTTTCTTACTATGACAGTAAGACGAGGTAAAGGTAAAGCGAGACAGTGTTGCTCTCACTGTCTGTCCTCCCTGGAGCTGCCACACTACTCCTTACTGCATCTGCTGCTGCCTTCACCGTCTAGTGTCCTCCCTGGAGCTGCCACACCTTCCTGCTGCTGAGGCTACTATCCTGCTTTCTTGCTAACACCTTAACCATAACCCGTACGCGATACAATCTAACCGCAACACAACCATACGCGCCAACCCATAGCATAGGCAGACGATGCCTTACTGTTATGGTTCCGTATGGCTCATCTCAACACGACCATACGCGCCGCCAACCCATCAGGACTAAGGCTGTTGTAGCCCCAACTGTTGTCGTTAATGCAGATTCAGCGGCCCAATGGATTGGTTCCGTATGGCATACTACCTAAACGCAATACCCATCTACCACAAAAACTCATCTACGCAAAACACAGTACAACGGATTATGATAACTATGATAACTATGTAACACGCCCGCCTGAAGGCACAAATCCGGATGAGAGATGTAGATGTGATCCAGTAGTGTGTGCTTTTTAGTTGTTGCGGTGGTGATCAGTTGCGTGTATCCTTTCGACTGAAATAAATCCAGAACAGCTTTGTTCCTCGTGCCTAGGAGGTCCTCGTTAAAGTCGCCACAGACAATGACGGGATGTTCGTCCGCTATCTCCAAATAATCCAACAGACTCTTCACATTCTTCAGGAAGTCTTCCAAACCGTAGTGTGGTGGCCTGTACACGGCAGCGATTGTCATTTGGATGGGACTATCCACTTTGATGACGACAAACTCCAGATCGGTCACATTTTGAATGAATTGCCGAGGCTGAGCTGAAATATGCTCTTTACAAAATATGACGACGCCACCTCCATCTTTCTTTGCAATGTCTTGGCGAGTTGAATACGACGCGTGCCTATTGCGCATAAATGCGTTGTATCCTTGCAATTGGAGATGGGGTGAAATGGACGATCCGGTCAGGTGAGTTTCCGTCAGGCAAAGAATATCCGACAAAAGCAGTTTGTGATGGCTTCTGATGTCCTCAATGTGCGACGACAGTCCTTCGGTGTTGTGGTGGATGATTGTGAAGCGTTGATCCACGTCGGTTTCCCTCGTCTTCTGCAGAAGCGGCATGATTCCTACAAACGACGCTCTCGTCATATTCCGCAACGAGGCTGTGATTGCAGAATCTGCATAAATCTTCTTTTCGCTGAAGTCCGTGATGTGTAGTCCACGGAGCGAGGTCGTCCTGCTGAGGGCGACGTAGGCCATTCCCGGCTCAAAAATCGTGTTCAGTGACACTACGGCATCCTGCATGGTCATGCCCTGAACTTTGTGAGCCGTGCAGGCGTAGGCCAACTTGATGGGGAACTGTCGATGAACTGCTCCTTTCCTCAGACTTTCTTCTGATCTCTCGATGTAGACCAAGTCGTCTTCTTCACCTTGCACTCTTCTGCGGTGATTCTTGCCTGCTTGGGCATTGTCCAGTGTAAGTCCAAGCATCTGAACGGAGTCGATTCCATCTTTTGTCTTATGGACAATATTGGAAATCTTCCCAAAACATCCGTTCACGATTCCGTCTTCAACGTCCAGGTTCCTGGTCACCATTATGCGCACTCCCAACGCAATTTTAATGGTGTCGAGCAAGTCGTCCTTTTTTCCGACGACAGGCTTGTTCTGTTTCTTCATCACTCCCGTCCTTGGGTCTTTCCGGTAATCTTCGGCATCGACGGTTACGATGTCAGTGTGAAGAGCGTGGATGGTTTGGGTGTTGTGTCTGTGGACTTCCTTGTTGGTGGCAAATATGTGCAGTGCATTACACGGGCAGTCTTCGGGGTTCTTCACGGCCTGAAGTAACAGCGCTCTATCGTCATCTCGAAGATCGTCGGATTTCTGCTTAACGCGTAGCCGGTTTAGAAGTTGGGCAAAAGCAAGGTCCTCTTTCTGACGCATAATCTCTGAGAGGGAAATCATTTGGAAATGGTCTTTCCAGAAGTCCAAAACATCCTCTTCATACACACACAGGGGTTTGGCTTTACCCAGAGGTGGCAGTTGGTAAAAGTCCCCCACTGCGAGTACAGAGATTCCACCGAAAGGTTTCTTGCTGCCTTTGATTTGCTGAAATCTCCAATTTATGTAGGCAAAAAGATGCTTCGAAATCATGGAGACTTCATCAATGATCAGAATTTCGACGTCGCGTAGCCTAGCTCGTAGCTCATCTAGAGCATTTCCAAGTCCTTGATACGGCGGCTTCAGGTTCCTTGGAAGTTTTAAGATGGAATGCAGCGTTTTACCGGAAATATTGAACGCTGCCGTTCCAGTAAATGCACTCAAGAGCACCGTGGGCACGGAGAGATCCCCTTCCTCTCGGAGTCGAGGCAGTTGACGTAGAATTTTCGTCGCTTCCGTGTAGATGCACTTGATGACGTGAGATTTGCCACAACCAGCACCACCTGTTACGAAGTAGTAAAACGGTTCTGGATTATGCCCCCACACACGCTTCTGACACCACTGGCAGACAGTGTAGAATATGGCTGCCTGCGTCTCGTTGAGACTTCGAAACAACTTCCTAGCAAATTCAACACTCATCTGGGGTTCCTCTACTCGTGGTACAACTCCATCTCCGTGTTCAAGAATTTGGTATTCTGGAACATCGTCTTGTACAACATTCTCGTCATCAGGATCGATGTCTTCTCGTTCCGCAATGCACTCCAAGCGATTGACTTCGATTTCAGGTGCAAAAGCGGTCCACGCGTTCTCAGGCGGTCCTTGCTGTTGCAGCTGATCGAATGCCTTCTCCACTTCGTCGCTGTGCTTCTCAAACTTTTCTTGGTGTGCTTGCACTATGGCACGAACAGGCATCAGGAAACCCGGGTGCGTCGGAAGCTCCACAGATGCACTACTGTAAAACTGCTCATAAGTTGGAAATCTATGAGGTTTTAGCTGTTCGTTGGAACGATGGGGCAAATAAAGTTTAAGTAGCCTACCGTAAAATTTTTCCGCTTGTTTTTCTTTCGAAAAGCGCGCGTACCGTATAACCGCAGCCTTACCGACGGTTCTTTTTTGGAAAAATCCCATACCGTTGAGCAGCCGGTGAACATTCTTTCCTTTAGTTTGCTGACCGTACACGATGCGACATTCCGAAGCAAAATCTGCCAGACACATCGTTTCAAACTCTCGGGTTTGAGGCCTTGCTCTGTACTTATCGATGATCCCTGACATCCAGACATCCTCTGAATCGGGATCTTTATTTAATAGGGCGCTAAGGGGGAGACTCATCTTAAGCGCGTCATCGTCCGTCGGTATAAACACAACGCTTCGTGAACACTTCTTCAACGGTAAGCTGCATGTTCGTGCCACAGACTCCTGAGCGCTTACTTGCCTATGTTTGGAGTACGCCTGCATTATGTGCTTCATCTCGTCCTCCTCGTTAACGTTACTTTCGCGCACGCCCTTGATTACGTTTTTTAGCAAGTCGCCCATTTTGTGTTCCGGTTTGGAAATGTACGACAGCATGTACATGATGCAGCTAAAAGCATCAAGAACATACTGAATGTCCATGTTGGCGTTCCACGCCCTCAACAAATGGGGATTGTATCCGTTCACCCAAGACTCCTTTGGATCGCGCTTAAGCAAAATCAAATTGGAAGAGGACAATGCTTCGACGGCGTTGGTGTAATCATCGACGGTCATCTTACACTTTGTCAGTAGATCTGACAAACTGTTAAAGGAGGCTTGGGGATCATTTAACAAATCCCACACCGGCTTGAGTTTTGTTCGCGCGTCGCTCATGGCTTTTTGCGCAGCCTCCCGTCTCGCCGCCGCCTTTCTCTCATCTCTTTGTTTTTGCTCCTCTTCAGGGTTCTGTGGTCGGGGGCGAGCGATACCGGTTTTAGACATGCAGCTTCCCGATGAAGAAGCCTCCGTGTCGTCCTCTTGTTCAGGACGAGGCGGTCGCGGACGAGTTATCGTGGTTTTAGTCACCGGTAGCTTAGGGAACCCAAATCGACACAATAAATTACCTTTTTTACAGGACTTGGAGTGGTTCCTGCTATGAAGCTGAACTTCGGTGACAATTCGATGAAGCTCAGGATCAGCGTCGGAATCGGGCAACCGGCAGGTTATATAGCGGTCGATAAAATCGCAGACTACTTTATCATCATCGTTTTCAAACTCGGGTGCATCCTTTACCCAAACGAGAAGATGAATGTGTGGGCTACCCCTAGCTTGAAACTCAACTCTGTAAAAGTGATCCTCGACTTTACCAATGGGTTGGGCAGGCGACAAGAGCAGATGTGTCATTAGCGCGTCCACACGTTTTTCAAACATGCGCATTACAGTGACGGGGTTGCTTCGGAGGATTTCACATTTTGTCGTCCAGTCAAGCTCAGAAAAGTCAATCTGTTCACCTTGCTGGGCCTTGATCGCCGTAATCACTTCAGGCCATCGCATTTCGGCCGCGCTGAAAGTGCAAAAAAACGTAGGGGTCCCTAACTGTCTAATCATAGCCTGCAGATCTCTCAAAGTTTTTTCCCAGTAAGCTGGAGAACCTCTCAGCGGTTGCATGAACCGTGTGGCATCTCTGTTGTGAACCAATCTCTCGATCTCGCGGTTATCCTGAAGCAGCTTGTTGGAAATCCTTCTGCCATCTCTCGTAACCGGTTTACCTTTTCGCAACTGGATGGACATGCTGTTTCTAGCCAGTTGCGTTTCGGTCACAAACTGTGCGAAAAAAAGGTAAGTCTGATCTTTGGCGAAACGAGTATCCACGCAGAACAATCTTGCGTTGAAATACATACTGGGAGATATCGATACTTGTCTCGCCTCGTCGATTGTGTTCTGTCCAGTTGGGAATTGAACAGGGAACGCCATGGCTTCCAGCTTTGGGATCTTGAAAAACCCAACAGGCTTTTGTCCTTGTGCAGGAGCGACGCTAAATATTCCCTCACCGTACGACATGATCTCTTGTGCTATGTCAGGCGGCTGCATACACGTGTCTAACGTGAGACCCGGTCGGAGTTCGTCTTTTTCTTCGACGCTAACCTGTTGCTCATCCTGCTGAGCAACATCGACTTCTTGTTGCTCCTCTCCGTCGTCGTTTTCCTCATGTAGGTCGAATATCGCCGTTTCTCTTATGGAGATGTCCCTGTATTCCGAATGAATTGCTTTCAGCGTCGCTAAAGCTGCAAGCACGTTACGCATGTTAACGGTAAGAAAGTGCTGGTAACCTTTAAACTTGATGTGTCTCTTTAACTTGACCTGCAGTAGCTGGGACTCACTACTAGGTCTTGGGAGAGAGTTGACAGTCTTCTCCACCTCAGAGGGCACACACACAACACTTCCATGTACCGATCGCTGTCTTCCCTTCGGCAAGGCGACGATTTTGGCGAAAGGTAAAATTTTGGCGACGAGTTGGCGTTCAAGGACATTCAATTCAAGCAGTTCCGCAGGAATGGGTGGCAATTCAAGTCGGTTAGCTGCTGCAATTGAAGACATGTGGCCTCTTTTAAGATGGCTGTCACACGTGTGGCAAATCCACTCCTCTCTTCTCTCTTCCGGAACTATACAAGGACTTGAGCAGGCACGATCACAAGCATGAACATACTTCCCGGTTAAGCAAGACCTGGCAACTTGGATGTTTTTGCCATAACTCGTTCTGTTACAGACCTTGACTTAATCAGGAAACAGGGCTCTGTGACAGACGGTGCAGACATGTGTAGGGCCATGCTGAATCTTACATCGGAATGCTTTAATGGCACTTTCCATCGCTCCGCCAACCAAAGGCTGGGGTGGTGTTTCCTGGTTGAAGCGGATGTACGGTTTGTATTTCCTTTTAATCCGGAGTGCGCATTGCAACCGATGAAGAATGGGATTTGAAGCATCACCAACACATTTCTGCATCTTGCGCAGGGTACATCGCAGGATGTGATGCGCTCGGAACTCTGGGTCACCTGCATATCTCTTGACCATGTAGTCTTTCATTTTACTCTGGAAGAGAGTATCTGTCCTATACCGCCTAACCATGTAATCTTTCTTCTTTTTCTGGAAGAGAACATCTGTGCTATACCGCCTAACACCGTAATCTTTTTTCTTTTTCTGGAAGAGAACATCTGTGCTATAGATTAGATTAGATTCAACTTTATTGTCATTACACAAGTACAAGTACAAGGCAACGAAATGCAGTTTAGGTCTAACCAGAAGTGCAATAGCAGCAAGTGCAGGATATATACAATGGTTGCGTAAGTGCAGGACATAAAAATGTTCTGAATATATATAAATATGTATAAGTAGAGAGATGGTTATTACTATAAGTAGAACTGAATTTACAGATGAATATATACAGTGAATAAATATACAGATGGCTATTACTATAAACAGAATTTACAGGTGAATATGTACTATGAATAAATATACAGATGGCTATTACTATAAACAGAATTTACAGGTGACTATGTACTATGAATAAATATACAGACGGTTATTACTTGAACAGAATTTTACAGTTAGAGGTATACAGTAATATGTTAGGCTAATATGAGGAATATAGCAGTGGATTAAGTTAGTACAATAAATTATGGACAGAGCTATCCGAAAGAAAGTGTAAAAGTGCAGTGGAAAGTGGTTGCATATTCCAGTTAGAAGTACGGTGCAAAATGCAAATGTAAACATTGTTACTGTAAATACAGTCGGCAGTGCAGATGAGCATTATCCAGTTACGGTATGGTGGTGCAGAATGCATAAGTAAACAGTTGTTACTGTAATAAACAGTCAGTAGTGCAAATAACAAAGTGAAGGCAGATGTGAGGTAGGAGAGTTATCAGTTTATGAGGGAAGTGGATCAACGGGGGTTTGAGTTCAATAAAGAGACAGCTCTGGGGAAAAAACTGTTCTTTAGTCTGCTGGTCCTGGTCCGGAGGATCCTGAAACGCCTGCCGGAGGGCAGGAGAGAAAACAGTCTGTGGGCTGGGTGAGAGGAGTCCTTGAGGATGCTGCGAGCTCGATGCAGGCAGCGTTTCCTCTGGATGTGTTCGATGGCAGGCAGTGGAGTCCCTGTGATGCGCTGGGCAGTTTTCACCACCCGCTGCAGTGCCTTGCGCTCCGCAACAGAGCAGCTCCCATACCACACTGCTACACAGTTGGTCAGGATGCTTTCTATTGCGCAGCGGTAGAAGTTCACCAGGATGGCCGAGGAGAGCTGATTCTTCCTCAGTGTCCTCAGGAAGAAGAGGCGCTGGTGAGCCTTCTTGACCAGGCTGGAGGTGTTGGTCGTCCACGACATGTCCGCCGAGATGTGGATCCCCAGGAACTTGAAACTGGAGACACGCTCAACAGCCATTCCATTGATGTGGATGGTGTCGTGTGTGCCTCTTGACTCCTTCCTGAAGTCCACGATGAGCTCCTTCGTTTTGGTGGTGTTGAGGAGCAGGTTATTATCAGCGCACCATGTGGCCAGGTGCTGGATCTCTTCCCTGTAGGCAGTCTCATCGTTGTTGCTGATGAGACCAATCACCGTAGTGTCGTCCGCAAACTTGACGATGGAATTAGTTCCATACACAGGCTTGCAGTCGGAGGTGAAGAGGGAGTAGAGAAACGGACTTAGCACACAGCCCTGTGGTACACCAGTGTTGAGTGTGATGGATGTGGAGCAGGTGGATCCTGATCGAACATTCTGGGGTCTGTCAGTTAGGAAGTCCAAAATCCAGTTACACATTGAAGTGTTGATGCCCAGGTCTCCAAGTTTGGCAATTAACTTGGATGGGATGACAGTGTTGAATGCTGAGCTGAAGTCAACAAACAGCATGCGTGCATAAGTGTTTTTACTGTCCAGATGGGTGAGCACAGAGTGCAGTGCCATGGAAACGGCATCCTCTGTGCTCCTATTGCTGCGGTAGGCAAACTGGTGTGAGTCCAATGTGGATGGTATAGAGTCTTTTAGGTGTTCCAGGACCAGCCGCTCAAAGCACTTCATAACGATGGGTGTGAGTGCTACAGGGCGGTAGTCATTAGGGCACCTCGGGCTGGAGTGTTTCGGCACTGGCACAATGGAAGTGCGTTTAAAGCATGATGGTACAGCTGCTTGGGCGAGAGACAGGTTGAAAATGTCTGTAAAAACCCCAGCGAGCTGCTCCGCACATGCCCTGAGCACACGTCCAGGGATGTTGTCTGGTCCAGCAGCCTTGTGCGCGCTGATCCGGCTCAGTGCCTTGCAGACATCTGTGGTGGAGAGTGTGATTGGTGGGTCAGCTGAGGGTTTGAGCTTGGTGGCAGTTTCTCTGTTGTCTCTTTCAAAACGAGCATAAAAGTAATTTAGCTCATTCAGGAAGTTGACATCAGTGGCTGCGGGGGTGGAGTGGGGGGGTTTGTAGTCACTGATGGCCTGGATGCCCTGCCACATGCGTCGAGGGTCAGAGTTGGAAAAGTGACCCTCAATCTTAAGCTTGTAGCAGTGCTTGGCCTTTTTGATGCCCCTCTTCAGGTTTGCCCTGGATGCGCTGTAGGCTTGTGCATCTCCTGATCTGAAGGCAGTATTGCGTGACTTCAGCAGGAGTCGTACTTCCCTGTTCATCCAAGGCTTCTGATTTGGGTATGTGGTGATCTGTTTCTGGGTTGTAACACTGTCGATGGTGGTATTGATATGATCCAATACTGAGGAGGTGTAGGAGTCAATGTCCGTGTGAGCGCCACTGGTGGCTTGAGAAGCAAACATACTCCAGTCTGTGTTTAGAAACCTTTCCTGGAGTGTGGAGTCTGCCCCCGCAGGCCACACCTTGATGGTTTTCATTGATGGCTTCACGCGGTTGATGAGGGGTGAATATTTGGGTCTGAGAAACAAAGAGAGGTGGTCTGACTGTCCCAGGTGGGGGAGGGGTGTCGCAACGTAAGCTCCGGCCATGTTTGTGTAGACATGGTCTAAGGTTTTGTTTCCTCTGGTGTGGCAGGAAACATGCTGGTGAAACTTGGGTAGCACTGACTTTAAGTTTGAGTGATTAAAGTCACCTGCAACAATAAACGCAGCTTCCGGGTGATCAGTCTGTTGTTTACTGATGGCTGCGTGAAGTTCTTTCATAGCAAGCTTGGCATCAGCATCGGGTGGAATATTAGCTGCTGTGATAATAGTGGAGGTGAACTCCCGCGGTAGATAAAACGGTCTACATTTAACCATGAGAAACTCCAGGTTAGCTGAACAATGACTCCCAACAATAGCAGAGTTTGTGCACCAAGCTTTGTTAATATAAATGCACAATCCACCCCCTCTGCTCTTCCCAGAGCCATCTAATGTTCCATCCGCCCGGAGTGTGTGGCGTCCCGCTAGCTCGATAGCGGTGTCCGGTATTCCGCTGTTTAACCAGGTTTCCGTGAATATTAGGACGTTACAGTTCAAAAGTTTCTTACTGTGTGTGATGCTGAGTCGAATCTCCTCCATTTTGTTCACTAGCGACCGTACATTGGCAAGGAAAATGCTGGGTAAAGAGAGCCGATGAGGAGTAAGCGTTAGCTTAGCACGCGTTCCTCCACGTCTCCCTCGCCTTTGTTTACGATCACGCCGCCGTCTGCGTGCACTTCCGCCCGGCCGGGTAGAGTGCAGAGTCACCGGTGTCTTAGCGATCTCAGGAAGGAGTTGTAGATTGTCCATAAAACTGTCGGAAATTCGCAAACCAATATCCAAAAGCTCAGCGCGGGTGTACGATGTAAAGGCACAACTGTTCTGTGCGAACAGACCCGA
>NC_137102.1:31643819-31678259 GCF_949357685.1 Gobio gobio
GAAAGCACACTATTAATTAAACCATTATTAAACCATATTAATACTGACCAAGGAGTGCAGCAGAAGATGCAGGTCATGCTCAGATCAGTCAGTCTGAAAAAATAAAAAAGAACAACACAATGAAAACTAAAGTCAAGTTAACTATGCAAAACTTCTTTGCATGTTAAATAGTACTTATATATTGTATCTATATAGAATATAATTTAGAAGTTGTATATCAAATATGCAGCCTAAAGATGAGATGGACTGTCCATCTATCCAGGTTTACAACAAGAGATGCTGAGATAAGCTTCTTGTATAGGACAAGTGGTTTGGAGAACGGGTGGTTGAATATGGTCTTAATTATTTATGGTATAAACAACTGTTTTAATTGTAATAGTTTCTGTGATCCTGATATTTTTTTTTTTTTTTTACTATAATGATTTTGTTATCAACAAGTCAAATCTGAAGCATTTTGTATTTGTGGCCATATCAGTAATTCAAGTCTCACCTCAAAGGGTAGGCTTGTGAATCAATATTCTGAAACAGATAAAGAAGAGTATCATAGAGCTGAACACCACACTCACAACACATGCAACTTCAACTTTAATGGCAAAGATTGATAATAACACTGGAAAAAAAACCTGAAATCATTTATGCTGTAAAGTCTCTCTGTTCCTTATTCCATTTCTAAAAATCTTGCATCTTTAAATATGTAAATACATTTTATGTAACTAATATTAAGAATAAAAACATTACATTTGTCATGAATGGATAATAATTATCGGACAAATATTATGTAGTACAATAAAATCTCTCCTAAATTTTACTGAACCAAAATATAGTATTTTATTGACAAAAGATAAATTAAGAAAAGCACAAAAAACATATTAATGTCATCTCTACATCACAAACCAAAATAAAATGCTGCTGTGAATATTGTCACAGTATTAATCAATGCGTTATGTGTTACTATGTACAAAAACAAAATGGCTGCAAACACAGTGAACCTGATCAAACTCAATCATATCGACAGCGTCCGCGCGCGCTCTCTTGTCTGCTGCATGTACCACGTGACCGCGGGGCGCGAAATCAAAGCTTATCGCGACTGTCTCGAGCAATTAACTCTCACAAAACACTCCCGTTGTGTTCAATAAAGCTGTCTACACAGCACAACGAATTACATACATCATATTTGCCCTTTGTTGTTCGTGATATATAGAGAATTCTGTCAGTGAATGCGTGTGTAATGGCGGCCTCACCGGTGACTAAAGTAACAGCCATCGATTGCGTTACTGAACTGAATATAAACGCGTGTGACAGAAACCAGACGACATATAGCAAGCAAACACACACAAAATATGATTTTAGAGTTGTACACACGAAGCTAGAAGTAAGGCTGGCTAGCTGTAGACATTACTTATGCACATTAACATCTCCACAGAGATAAAGACACCGTCAATCTCATAAAAAACGATAAAAACATCATCCCATATTATAATACAAATAATATTGCTAACCTTTTATCAAAATAAAGAGCTACATGTCACATTACAAGGCTTTATAGCAGAGCATATGAGAAAGCAGTCGTTGAGCTTACCTGAGAGAATAGAGTGGGACGATGTCAAACTCTGGATCAGTGAGTGGAGTTCACCAGCCAATCAGCAGCGAGCTTTGATTGAACAACCAATAAAGTCACAGCTTCGCTTTGAATCATTTTCACAGACGTTAGTGAGCAGCAATTAAAGGGATAAAGCATAATAATTATAATTAATGAATTATAATATAGATCAGAAATCATAACAATAATGTTAATTTATATGACCATACTGCACATGTATTATTTTATACTGGCATTAAATAAATAACACATGTAAAAAGTGATGGGTTTGTATTAAAGTTACTGAGGGAGTGATGATGATTTTACACCTCTTCTCTATCAGCCATAATCAATCTCCCTGCATTTGCTTCCTCATGAGTGATAGTGTGTGTGTGTGTGTGTGTGTGTGTGTGTGTGTGTGTGTGTGTGTGTGTGTGTGTGTGTGTGTGTGTGTGTGTGTGGTGTGGACTGGTAATCCCTACATTATGGGGAAAAAATGTCCCCACAAAGATGGCAATATCCGAAATCCTCATCCTTGTGGGGACATTTTTAGGTCCCCATGAGGAAAACATCTTATAAATCAGACTAAGTGATGTTTTTTGAAAATGTAAAAATGCAGAATGTCTCCTGTGATGGGTAGGTTTTGTGGGCATGTTTTTGTGAAATATCAGGACATAAATGTGTATAATGACATGGGTATTACAAAAAGAGGGTGAAATATGAGATTGTACAGTCTCCTGTGATGGGTAGGTTTAGGGGCAGTGTGTGTGTGTGTGTGTGTGTGTGTGTGTGTGTGTGTGATGGGTAGGTTTAGGGGCAGGGGCAGGGGCAGTGTGTGTGTGTGTGTGTGTGTGTGTGTGTGTGTGTGTGTGTGTGTGTGTGTGTGTGTGTGTGTGTGTGTGTGTGTGTGTGTGTGTGTGTGTGTGTGATGGGTAGGTTTAGGGGCAGGGGCAGTGTAAGGGGATAGAAAATATGGTTTGTACGGTATAAAAACCATTACGCCTATGGAATGTCCTCACATTTAAAAAAAAAAAATGTGCGCGTGTGTGTGTTTGTGTGTGTGTGTGTGAGTGAGTGAGTGAGTGAGTGTGTGTTGCTAAGCAGTTGGTAAGATGTTCTGGGTAGTTGTTAGGATGTTACTAGGTGGTGGCTAATATGTTCTGTGTAGTTCCTTAGGGTGTTGCTAGGTGGTTGCTAAGGTATTCCGGGTGGTTGCTAGGCGGTTGCTAGGGTATTCTGGGTGGTTGCTAGGCCATTGCTAGGCCATTGCTAAGGCATTCTGCGTGGTTGTTAGGCGTTTGCTATGGTGTTCTTGGTGGTTGCTAGGGTGATGTTTGGTGGTTGCTGTGGTATTTTGGGTGGTTGCTAGGCAGTTACTATGGTGTTCAGGGTGGTTGTTAGGGTGTTGCTAAGGTATTCTGAGTGGTTACTAGGGTGTTGTTAGGTGGTTGCTAAGGTATTCTGGGTGGTTTGTAGGGGGTTGTTAGGTGGTTGATAAGGTATTTTAGGTGGTTGCTAGGCAGTTGCTATGGTATTCTGGGTGGTTGCTAGGGTGTTTCTAGGCGGTTGCTAGGGTATTTGGTGTGGTTGCTAGGGCGTTGCTAGGCAGTTGCTAAGGTCATCGGAGTGGTTGCTAGGGTGTTGCTATGCGGTTGCTAAGGTATTCTGGGTGGTTGTTATGGTGTTGCTAGGCGGTTGCTAAGGTATTCTGGGTGGTTGCTAGGGCGTTGCTAGGCGGTTGCCAAGGTATTCTGGGTGGTTGCTAGGGCATTGCTAGGCGGTTGCTAAGGTACTCTGGGTGGTTGCTAGGGCATTGCTAGGCGGTTGCTAAGGTATTCTGGGTGGTTGCTAGGCGGTTGCTAGGGTGTTCTGGGTGGTTGCTAGGGCGTTGCTAGGCGGTTGCTAAGGTATTCGGAGTGGTTGCTAGGGTGTTGCTAGGTGGTTGCTAAGGTATTCTGGGCGGTTGCTAGGGTGTTGCTAGGCGGTTGCTAAGGTATTCTGGGTGGTTGCTAGGGCGTTGCTAGGCGGTTGCTATGGTGTTTTGGTTGGTTGCTAGGCTTTGCTAAGGTATTCTGGGTGGTTGCTAGGGTGTTGCTAGGTGGTTGCTAAGGTATTCTGGGTGGTTGCTATGGTGTTGCTAGGCGGTTGCCAAGGTATTCTGGGTGGTTGCTAGGGCATTGCTAGGCGGTTGCTAAGGTGTTGTGGGCGGTTGCTAAGGTATTCTGGGTGGTTGCTAGGGCGTGGCTAGGCGGTTGCTAAGGTGTTCTGGGTGGTTGCTAGGGCGTTGCTAGGCGGTTGCTAAGGTGTTCTGGGCGGTTGCTAGGGCATTGCTAGGCGGTTGCTAAGGTATTCTGGGTGGTTGCTAGGCGGTTGCTAGGGTGTTCTGGGTTGTTGCTAGGGCGTTGCTAGGCGGTTGCTAAGGTATTCGGAGTGGTTGCTAGGGTGTTGCTAGGTGGTTGCTAAGGTATTCTGGGCGGTTGCTAGGGTGTTGCTAGGCGGTTGCTAAGGTGTTCTGGGTGGTTGCTAGGGCGTTGCTAGGCGGTTGCTAAGGTGTTCTGGGCAGTTGCTAGGCGGTTGCTAAGGTATTCTGGGTGGTTGTTAGGGCGTTGCTAGGCGTTTGCTAAGGTGTTCTGGGCGGTTGCTAGGCATTGCTAAGGTATTGTGGGTGGTTGCTATGTTGTTGTTAGGCAGTTGTCAATTGTCACAAATGGTTACTATGGAGTTTTTATAGAGTTGTTAGCATGTTCTCAGCCTGATTTAGCTGTTAGCTAATCATTATTAGCATGTAGCTATTCACTGCTAGCATGTGTAGCATGTTGAAAGTCCAGTTTGCTAGCATGAGCCAAAAGACCCAACCCCCATGTCTCTATGATGTTCTGATGCAGAGATATAGGTCTTGGTAAACGGTTGCTTGGGTACTCTGTTTGGTTGCTATGGAGTGGCTTGGCAGCTGCCAATGATGATACTGCTTGTCAGTTTGAATGATATAAACCAATCCCCATGTTTCTATGATGATCTGATGCAGAGATATAGGTCTTGGTAAACGGTTGCTAAGGTACTCTGTTTGGTTGCTATGGAGTGGCGTGGCAGCTGCCAATGATGATACTCCAAAGGCTGCTTGTCAGTATGAATGATATAAACCAACCCCCATGCCTCTATGATGTTCTGAGGCAGAGATATAGGTGTTGGTAAACAGTTGCTAGGTTACTCTGTTTGGTTGCTATGGAGGGGCTTGGCAGCATCCAATGACAATACTCCAAAGGCTGCTTGTCAGTATGAATGATATAAACCAACCCCCATCCCTCTATGATGTTCTGAGGCAGAGATATAGGTCTTGGTAAACGGTTGCTAGGCTGCTTGATAATGGTTGCTAGGGCGTGGCTAGGAAGTGTTGAAGGTGACTTGTGATTGGCTGTTGATGCCCCGAGTCAAACAAACCCACCCTCGTGTTTCCATGACATTTCTATCCAAAGATATCCCTTTAAACTCTTTCAATGGAAGTCTATGGGATCAGTTGCTAGGGAGCTCTAAATGGTTGCTAGGGCGTGGATTCATAGGTTTACAATCATCCTGAGATAGTGATTGGCTGTCTGAGTAAATTGAGCCCACCCCCTTGTCTCTGAGACACTGTGAGCCAGAGCTGTGGTCAATACAAAATCCCTATGCAATTTCCCATTGTAAGAGAAACACATGAGTTTTATGGGACGTCCCTCCCCATTATAAGTCAATGGGGAAATTTGAGGAAATTTGGGGAGCTCTAGCGCCCCAGGGGTACAACTTACACCCCATTGCGATGTGTCATCTTACAGGGCCTGTCAGCCTCTTCAAATGTGGTGAACCACGAGTTTCTCCGAAATCCTCGCTCAGAGTTATGACTCGTTAAAAATTTTCGCAATGTTAAGTCTATGGGATTTTTTTCGCTACTTTTTCGCCCCTGGGGCGAACACCGCACCCCCGACCCCTTAGAAAAGATATAGCACACCATTCCCGAATAAGCCGCACGTTTTGACACCTCATTCATGGGTCTGTGACAAAAACTGTGGGAGGAGTAGCGGGACAAAATGTTGTCCGGAATAAGAATAATAACTAGAATGTACATTTCCTGAAGAAAATGTGAGTGGTGCTTGCCGTGGCAAAAAAATCCTCTCGGATGCTATGTTGTGTGTACTGGATTCTCACCCGAAACAAAAGAGGCCACCCCCAAGTCTATACGATGTTGTGGAGCTGAGATATGTCCTATTCATGTGTTTGTACGGTTGCTAGGGTACTCTATAAGGTTGCTATGGAGTGGCTATACAATTTATGGGGTGACATTTAAAGGCTATTTGCCAGTCTGAGTCAAAAGACCCAACCCCCATGCCTCTACGATGTTCTGATGCAGAGATATAGGTCCTTGTAAACGGTTGCTAGGGTACTCTGTTTGGTTGCTATGGAGGGGCTTGGCAGCATCCAATGATGATACTGCTTGTCTGTATGAATGATATAAACCAACCCCCATGTCTCTAGGATGTTCTGAGGCAGAGATATAGGTCTTGGTAAACGGTTGCTAGGGTACTCTCTTTGGTTGCTATGGAGGGGTTTGGCAGCATCCAATGATGATACTGCTTGTCTGTATGAATGATATAAACCAACCCCCATGCCTCTATGATGTTCTGAAGCAGAGATATAGGTCTTGGTATACGGTTGCTAGGGTACTCTTTTTGGTTGCTAGGGGGGCTTGGCAGCATCCAATGATGATACTGCTTGTCTGTATGAATGATATAAACCAACCCCCATGTCTCTACGATGTTCCGAAGCAGAGATATAGGTCTTGGTATACGGTTGCTAGGGTACTTTGTTTGGTTGCTAGGGGGGCTTGGCAGCATCCAATGTTGATACTGCTTGTCTGTATGAATGATATAAACCAACCCCCATGTCTCTATGATGTTCTGAGGCAGAGATATAGGTCTTGGAATATGGTTGCTAGGGTACTCTTTTTGGTTGCTAAGGGGGCTTGGCAGCACCCAATGATGATACTGCTTGTCTGTATGAATGATATAAACCAACCCCCATGTCTCTATGATGTTCTGAAGCAGAGATATAGGTCTTGGTATATGGTTGCTAGGGTACTATGTTTGGTTGCTAAGGGGGCTTGGCAGCACCCAATGATGATACTGCTTGTCTGTATGAATGATATAAACCAACCCCCATGTCTCTATGATGTTCTGAAGCAGAGATATAGGTCTTGGTATATGGTTGCTAGGGTACTATGTTTGGTTGCTAAGGGGGCTTGGCAGCATCCAATGATGATACTGCTTGTCTGTATGAATGATATAAACCAACCCCCATGTCTCTATGATGTTCTGAGGCAGAGATATAGGTCTTGGTATATGGTTGCTAGGGTACTCTGTTTGGTTGCTAAGGGGGCTTGGCAGCATCCAATGATGATACTGCTTGTCTGTATGAATGATATAAACCAACCCCCATGTCTCTATGATGTTCTGAAGCAGAGATATAGGTCTTGGTATTTGGTTGCTAGGGTACTATGTTTGGTTGCTAAGGGGGCTTGGCAGCATCCAATGATGATACTGCTTGTCTGTATGAATGATATAAACCAACCCCCATGCCTCTATGATGTTCTAAAGCAGAGATATAGGTCTTGGTATACGGTTGCTAGGGTACTCTGTTTGGTTGCTAGGGGGGCTTGGCAGCATCCAATGATGATAGTGCTTGTCTGTATGAATGATATAAACCAACCCCCATGTCTCTATGATGTTCTGAGGCAGAGATATAGGTCTTGGTAAACGGTTGCTAGGGTACTCTGTTTGGTTGCTATGGAGTGGCTTTGCAGCATCCAATGATGATACTGCTTGTCAGTATGAATGATATAAACCAACCCCCATGTCTCTACGATGTTCTGATGCAGAGATATAGGTCTTGGTAAACGGTTGCTAGGGTACTCTGTTTGGTTGCTATGGAGTGGCTTGGCAGCATCCAATGATGATACTCCAAAGGCTGCTTGTCAGTATGAATGATATAAACCAACCCCCATGCCTCTATGATGTTCTGAGACAGAGATATTGGTGTTGCTAAACGGTTGCTAGGCTGCTTGATAATGGTTGCTAGGGCGAGTCTAGGAAGTGTTGACGGTGATTTATGATTGGCTGTTGATGCCCCGAGTCAAACAAACCCACCCTCGTGTTTCTGTGACACTTCTATCCAAAGATATCCCTTTGATCTCTTTCAATGGAAGTCTATGGGATCAGTTGCTAGGGAGCTCTAAATGGTTGCTAGGGCGTGGCTTCATAGGTTGACAATCATCCTGAGATAGTGATTGGCTGTCTGAGTAAATTGAGCCCACCCCCTTGTCTCTGAGACACTGTGTGCCAGAGCTATGGTCAATACAAAATCCCTATGCAATTTCCCATTGTAAGAGAAACACATGAGTTTTATGGGACGTCCCTCCCCATTATAAGTCAATGGGGAAATTTGAGGAAATTTGGGGAGCTCTAGCGCCCCAGGGGTACAACTCACACCCCATTGAGATGTGTCATCTTACAGGGCCTGTCAGCCTCTTCAAATGTGGTGACCCACGAGTTTCTCCGAAATCCTCGCTCGGAGCTATGAGGGGTCAAAGTTTCCCCAATGTTAAATCCCATTGACTTTTCGGTTACTTTTTCGCCCCTGGGGCGAACATCGCACCCCCGATCCCTTAGAAAAGATATAGCACACCATTCCCGTATAGGCCGGTCGATTTGACGCCTCATTCGTGGGTGTGTGACAAAAAATGTGTGAGGAGTAGCGTGCCGAAATTCTGTGTGGAAGATGAATAAGAATAACTAGAATGTACATTTCCTGAAGAAAATGTGAGTGGTGCTTGCCGTGGCAAAAAAATCCTCTCGGATGCTATGTTGTGTGTACTGGATTCTCACCCGAAACAAAAGAGGCCACCCCCAAGTCTGTACGATGTTGTGGAGCTGAGATATGTCCTATTCATGTGTTTGTACGGTTGCTAGGGTACTCTATATGGTTGCTATGGAGTGGCTATACAATTTATGGGGTGACATTTAAAGACTATTTGCCAGTCTGAGTCAAAAGACCCAACCCCCATGCCTCTACGATGTTCTGATGCAGAGATATAGGTCCTTGTAAACGGTTGCTAGGGTACTCTGTTTGGTTGCTATGGAGGGGCTTGGCAGCATCCAATGATGTTACTGCTTGTCAGTATGAATGATATAAACCAACCCCCATGTCTCTACGATGTTCTGATGCAGAGATATAGGTCTTGGTATACGGTTGCTAGGGTACTCTGTTTGGTTGCTATGGAGGGGTTTGGCAGCATCCAATGATGATACTGCTTGTCTGTATGAATGATATAAACCAACCCCCAGGCCTCTATGATGTTCTGAAGCAGAGATATAGGTCTTGGTATACGGTTGCTAGGGTACTCTGTTTGGTTGCTAGGGGGGCTTGGCAGCATCCAATGATGATACTGCTTGTCTGTATGAATGATATAAACCAACCCCCATGTCTCTACGATGTTCCGAAGCAGAGATATAGGTCTTGGTATACGGTTGCTAGGGTACTCTGTTTGGTTGCTAGGGGGGCTTGGCAGCATCCAATGATGATACTGCTTGTCAGTATGAATGATATAAACCAACCCCCATGTCTGTATGATGTTCTGAGGCAGAGATATAGGTCTTGGTAAACGGTTGCTAAGGTACTCTGTTTGGTTGCTATGGAGTGGCTTGGCAGCATCCAATGATGATACTGCTTGTCAGTATGACTGATATAAACCAACCCCCATGTCTCTATGATGTTCTGAGGCAGAGATATAGGTCTTGGTAAACGGTTGCTAAGGTGTTCTGGGTGGTTGCTAGGGCGTTGCTAGGCGGTTGTTAAGGTGTTCTGGGCGGTTGCTAGGCGGTTGCTAAGGTATTCTGGGTGGTTGCAAGGGCATTGCTAGGCGGTTGCTAAGGTATTCTGGGTGGTTGCTAGGCGGTTGCTAGGGTGTTTTGGGTGGTTGCTAGGGCGTCGCTAGGCGGTTGCTGAGGTATTCGGAGTGATTGCTAGGGTGTTGCTAGGTGGTTGCTAAGGTATTCTGGGTGGTTGCTATGGTGTTGCTAGGCGGTTGCTAAGGTATTCTGGGTGGTTGCTGGGGCGTTGCTAGGCGGTTGCTAAGGTGTTCTGGGCGGTTGCTAGGCGGTTGCTAAGGTATTCTGGGTGGTTGCTAGGGCGTTGCTAGGCGGTTGCTAAGGTATTCTGGGTGGTTGCTAGGGCGTTGCTAGGCGGTTGCTAAGGTATTCTGGGTGGTTGCTAGGCGGTTGCTAGGGTGTTCTGGGTGGTTGCTAGGGCGTTGCTAGGCAGTTGCTAAGGTATTCGGAGTGGTTGCTAGGGTGTTGCTAGGTGGTTGCTAAGGTATTCTGGGTGGTTGCTATGGTGTTGCTAGGCGGTTGCTAAGGTATTCTGGGTGGTTGCTAGGGCGTTGCTAGGCGGTTGCTAAGGTGTTCTGGGCGGTTGCTAGGCGGTTGCTAAGGTATTCTGGGTGGTTGCTATGGTGTTGCTAGGCGGTTGCTAAGGTATTCTGGGTGGTTGCTAGGGCGTTGCTAGGCGGTTGCTAAGGTGTTCTGGGCGGTTGCTAGGCGGTTGCTAAGGTATTCTGGGTGGTTGCTAGGGCGTTGCTAGGCAGTTGCTAAGGTATTCGGAGTGGTTGCTAGGGTGTTGCTAGGTGGTTGCTAAGGTATTCTGGGTGGTTGCTATGGTGTTGCTAGGCGGTTGCTAAGGTATTCTGGGTGGTTGCTAGGGCGTTGCTAGGCGGTTGCTAAGGTGTTCTGGGCGGTTGCTAGAAGGTTGCTAAGGTATTCTGGGTGGTTGCTATGGTGTTGCTAGGCGGTTGCTAAGGTATTCTGGGTGGTTGCTAGGGCGTTGCTAGGCGGTTGCTAAGGTGTTCTGGGCGGTTGCTAGGCGGTTGCTAAGGTATTCTGGGTGGTTGCTAGGGTGTTGCTAGGCGGTTGCTAAGGTATTCTGGGTGGTTGCTAGGCGGTTGCTAGGGTGTTCTGGGTGGTTGCTAGGGCGTTGCTAGGCAGTTGCTAAGGTATTCGGAGTGGTTGCTAGGGTGTTGCTAGGTGGTTGCTAAGGTATTCTGGGTGGTTGCTATGTTGTTGTTAGGCAGTTGTCAATTGTAACAAATGGTTACTATGGAGTTTTTATAGAGTTGTTAGCATGTTCTCAGCCTGATTTAGCTGTTAGCTAATCATTATTAGCATGTAGCTATTGACTGCTAGCATGTGTAGCATGTTGAAAGTCCAGTTTGCTAGTATGAGCCAAAAGACCCAACCCCCATGTCTCTATGATGTTCTGATGCAGAGATATAGGTCTTGGTAAACGGTTGCTAGGGTACTCTGTTTGGTTGCTATGGAGTGGCTTGGCAGCTGCCAATGATGATAGTGCTTGTCAGTATGAATGATATAAACCAACCCCCATGTCTCTATGATGATCTGATGCAGAGATATAGGTCTTGGTAGACGGTTGCTAGGGAACTCTGGTTGGTTGCTATGGAGGGGCTTGGCAGCATCCAATGATGATACTGCTTGTCTGTATGAATGATATAAACCAACCCCCATGTCTCTATGATGTTCTGAGGCAGAGATATAGGTCTTGCTAAACGGCTGCTAGGGTACTATGTTTGGTTGCTATGGAGGGGCTTGGCAGCATCCAATGATGATACTGCTTGTCTGTATGAATGATATAAACCAACCCCCATGTCTCTATGATGTTCTGAGGCAGAGATATAGGTCTTGCTAAACGGTTGCTAGGGTACTATGTTTGGTTGCTATGGAGGGGCTTGGCAGCATCCAATGATGATACTGCTTGTCTGTATGAATGATATAAACCAACCCCCATGCCTCTATGATGTTCTGAGGCAGAGATATAGGTCTTGGTAAACGGTTGCTAAGGTATTCTGGGTGGTTGCTAGGGTGTTGCTAGGCGGTTGCTAAGGTGTTCTGGGTGGTTGCTAGGACGTTTCTAGGCGGTTGCTAAGGTGTTCTGGGTGGTTGCTAGGGTGTTGCTAGGCGGTTGCTAAGGTATTCTGGGTGGTTGCTAGGCGGTTGCTATGGTGTTCTGGGTGGTTGCTAGGGCGTTGCTAGGCGGTTGCTATGTTATTCTGGGTGGTTGCTAGGCGGTTGCTAGGGTGTTCTGGGTGGTTGCTAGGGCGTTGCTAGGCGGTTGCTATGTTATTCTGGGTGGTTGCTAGGCGGTTGCTAGGGTGTTCTGGGTGGTTGCTAGGGCGTTGCTAGGCGGTTGCTAAGGTATTCGGAGTGGTTGCTAGGGTGTTGCTAGGTGGTTGCTAAGGTATTCTGGGTGGTTGCTAGGCGGTTGCTAGGGTGTTCTGGGTGGTTGCTAGGATGTTGCTAGGCGGTTGCTAAGGTGTTCTGGGTGGTTGCTAGGCGGTTGCTAGGGTGTTCTGGGTGGTTGCTAGGACGTTGCTAGGCGGTTGCTAAGGTGTTCTGGGTAGTTGCTAGGCGGTTGCTAAGGTATTCTGGGTGGTTGCTAGGGCGTTGCTAGGCGGTTGCTAAGGTATTCTGGGTGGTTGCTAGGCGGTTGCTAGGGTGTTCTGGGTGGTTGCTAGGGCGTTGCTAGGCGGTTGCTAAGGTATTCGGAGTGGTTGCTAGGGTGTTGCTAGGTGGTTGCTAAGGTATTCTGGGTGGTTGCTATGGTGTTGCTAGGCGGTTGCTAAGGTATTCTGGGTGGTTGCTAGGGCGTTGCTAGGCGGTTGCTAAGATGTTCTGGGCGGTTGCTAGGCGGTTGCTAAGGTATTCTGGGTGGTTGCTAGGGCGTTGCTAGGCGGTTGCTAAGGTGTTCTTGGCGGTTGCTAGGCATTGCTAAGGTATTTTGGGTGGTTGCTATGTTGTTGTTAGGCAGTTGTCAATTGTCACAAATGGTTACTATGGAGTTTTTATAGAGTTGTTATCATTTTCTCAGCCTGATTTAGCTGTTAGCTAGTCATTATTAGCATGTAGCTATTCACTGCTAGCATGTCTAGCATGTTGAAAGTCCAGTTTGCTAGCATGAGCCAAAAAACCCAACCCCCATGTCTCTATGATGTTCTGATGCAGAGATATAGGTCTTGGTAAACGGTTGCTAGGGTACTCTGTTTGGTTGCTATGGAGGGGCTTGGCAGCATCCAATGATGATACTGCTTGTCAGTATGAATGATATAAACCAACCCCCATGTCTCTACGATGTTCTGATGCAGAGATATAGGTCTTGGTAAACGGTTGCTAGGGAACTCTGGTTGGTTGCTATGGAATGTTTTGGCAACATTCAATGATGATACTGCTTGTCAGTATGAATGATATAAACCAACCCCCATGTCTCTACGATGTTCTGATGCAGAGATATAGGTCTTGTTATACGGTTGCTAGGGTACTCTGTTTGGTTGCTATGGAGTGGCTTGGCAGCATCCAATGATGATACTCCAAAGGCTGCTTGTCAGTATGAATGATATAAACCAACCCCCATGCCTCTGTGATGTTCTGAGGCAGAGATATAGGTCTTGGTACACGGTTGCTAGGCTGCTTGATAATGGTTGCTAGGGCGTGGCTAGGAAGTGTTGAAGGTGATTTGTGATTGGCTGTTGATGCCCCGAGTTAAACAAACCCACCCTTGTGTTTCTATGACACTTCTATCCAAAGATATCCCTTTGATGTTTTTAAATGGAAGTCTATGGGATCAGTTGCTAGGGAGCTCTAAATGGTTGCTAGGGCGTGGCTTGATAGGGTCACAGTGATCCTGAGATAGTGATTGGCTGTCAGAGTAAATTGAGCCCACCCCCTTGTCTCTGAGACACTGTGAGCCAGAGCTGTGGTCAATACAAAATCCCTATGCAATTTCCCATAGAAAGAGAAACGCATGAGTTTAATGGGACGTCCCTCCCCATTATAAGTCAATGGAGAAATTTGAGGAAATTTGGGGAGCTCTAGCGCCCCAGGGGTAGAACTCACACCCCATTGCGATGTGTCATCTTATAGGGCCTGTCAGCCTCTTCAAATGTGGTGACACACGAGTTTCTACGAAATCCTCTCTCAGAGTTATGACTCGTTAAAATTTTTCCCAATGTTAAGTCTATGTGATTTTTTTCGCTACTTTTTCGCCCCTGGGGCGAACATCGTACCCCCGATCCCTTAGAAAAGATATAGCACACCATTCCCGATTAAGCCGCACGTTTTGACGCCTCATTCATGGGTGTGTGACAAACGGTGCGGGAGGAGTAGCGCGTCAAAATGTTGTGTGGAAAAAGAATAATAATAAACCGATCCTGGGTTACATAGTATATATACGCCTTGCTAAACAAGCTCCACGAATATTAATAAGTATGGAGAATAACAATATTGATGCCTTGCTTCGCAAGGCCCACTAATAAGTATGTTTGAGAGTGATGGTGATGCCTTGCTGCGCAAGGCATCACTAAAACCGTTCTGGGGCAAGATAGTAATAGTGATGCCTTGCTACGCAAGCACCACTAACTAGAATGTACATTTCCTGAAGAAAATGTGAGTGGTGCTTGCCGTGGCAAAAAAATCCTCTCGGATGCTATGTTGTGTGTACTGGATTCTCACCCGAAACAAAAGAGGCCACCCCCAAGTCTGTACGATGTTGTGGAGCTGAGATATGTCCTATTCATGTGTTTGTACGGTTGCTAGGGTACTCTATATGGTTGCTATGGAGTGGCTATACAATTTATGGGGTGACATTTAAAGACTATTTGCCAGTCTGAGTCAAAAGACCCAACCCCCATGCCTCTACGATGTTCTGATGCAGAGATATAGGTCCTTGTAAACGGTTGCTAGGGTACTCTGTTTGGTTGCTATGGAGGGGCTTGGCAGCATCCAATGATGTTACTGCTTGTCAGTATGAATGATATAAACCAACCCCCATGTCTCTACGATGTTCTGATGCAGAGATATAGGTCTTGGTATACGGTTGCTAGGGTACTCTGTTTGGTTGCTATGGAGGGGTTTGGCAGCATCCAATGATGATACTGCTTGTCTGTATGAATGATATAAACCAACCCCCAGGCCTCTATGATGTTCTGAAGCAGAGATATAGGTCTTGGTATACGGTTGCTAGGGTACTCTGTTTGGTTGCTAGGGGGGCTTGGCAGCATCCAATGATGATACTGCTTGTCTGTATGAATGATATAAACCAACCCCCATGTCTCTACGATGTTCCGAAGCAGAGATATAGGTCTTGGTATACGGTTGCTAGGGTACTCTGTTTGGTTGCTAGGGGGGCTTGGCAGCATCCAATGATGATACTGCTTGTCAGTATGAATGATATAAACCAACCCCCATGTCTGTATGATGTTCTGAGGCAGAGATATAGGTCTTGGTAAACGGTTGCTAAGGTACTCTGTTTGGTTGCTATGGAGTGGCTTGGCAGCATCCAATGATGATACTGCTTGTCAGTATGACTGATATAAACCAACCCCCATGTCTCTATGATGTTCTGAGGCAGAGATATAGGTCTTGGTAAACGGTTGCTAAGGTGTTCTGGGTGGTTGCTAGGGCGTTGCTAGGCGGTTGTTAAGGTGTTCTGGGCGGTTGCTAGGCGGTTGCTAAGGTATTCTGGGTGGTTGCAAGGGCATTGCTAGGCGGTTGCTAAGGTATTCTGGGTGGTTGCTAGGCGGTTGCTAGGGTGTTTTGGGTGGTTGCTAGGGCGTCGCTAGGCGGTTGCTGAGGTATTCGGAGTGATTGCTAGGGTGTTGCTAGGTGGTTGCTAAGGTATTCTGGGTGGTTGCTATGGTGTTGCTAGGCGGTTGCTAAGGTATTCTGGGTGGTTGCTGGGGCGTTGCTAGGCGGTTGCTAAGGTGTTCTGGGCGGTTGCTAGGCGGTTGCTAAGGTATTCTGGGTGGTTGCTAGGGCGTTGCTAGGCGGTTGCTAAGGTATTCTGGGTGGTTGCTAGGGCGTTGCTAGGCGGTTGCTAAGGTATTCTGGGTGGTTGCTAGGCGGTTGCTAGGGTGTTCTGGGTGGTTGCTAGGGCGTTGCTAGGCAGTTGCTAAGGTATTCGGAGTGGTTGCTAGGGTGTTGCTAGGTGGTTGCTAAGGTATTCTGGGTGGTTGCTATGGTGTTGCTAGGCGGTTGCTAAGGTATTCTGGGTGGTTGCTAGGGCGTTGCTAGGCGGTTGCTAAGGTGTTCTGGGCGGTTGCTAGGCGGTTGCTAAGGTATTCTGGGTGGTTGCTATGGTGTTGCTAGGCGGTTGCTAAGGTATTCTGGGTGGTTGCTAGGGCGTTGCTAGGCGGTTGCTAAGGTGTTCTGGGCGGTTGCTAGGCGGTTGCTAAGGTATTCTGGGTGGTTGCTAGGGCGTTGCTAGGCAGTTGCTAAGGTATTCGGAGTGGTTGCTAGGGTGTTGCTAGGTGGTTGCTAAGGTATTCTGGGTGGTTGCTATGGTGTTGCTAGGCGGTTGCTAAGGTATTCTGGGTGGTTGCTAGGGCGTTGCTAGGCGGTTGCTAAGGTGTTCTGGGCGGTTGCTAGAAGGTTGCTAAGGTATTCTGGGTGGTTGCTATGGTGTTGCTAGGCGGTTGCTAAGGTATTCTGGGTGGTTGCTAGGGCGTTGCTAGGCGGTTGCTAAGGTGTTCTGGGCGGTTGCTAGGCGGTTGCTAAGGTATTCTGGGTGGTTGCTAGGGTGTTGCTAGGCGGTTGCTAAGGTATTCTGGGTGGTTGCTAGGCGGTTGCTAGGGTGTTCTGGGTGGTTGCTAGGGCGTTGCTAGGCAGTTGCTAAGGTATTCGGAGTGGTTGCTAGGGTGTTGCTAGGTGGTTGCTAAGGTATTCTGGGTGGTTGCTATGTTGTTGTTAGGCAGTTGTCAATTGTAACAAATGGTTACTATGGAGTTTTTATAGAGTTGTTAGCATGTTCTCAGCCTGATTTAGCTGTTAGCTAATCATTATTAGCATGTAGCTATTGACTGCTAGCATGTGTAGCATGTTGAAAGTCCAGTTTGCTAGTATGAGCCAAAAGACCCAACCCCCATGTCTCTATGATGTTCTGATGCAGAGATATAGGTCTTGGTAAACGGTTGCTAGGGTACTCTGTTTGGTTGCTATGGAGTGGCTTGGCAGCTGCCAATGATGATAGTGCTTGTCAGTATGAATGATATAAACCAACCCCCATGTCTCTATGATGATCTGATGCAGAGATATAGGTCTTGGTAGACGGTTGCTAGGGAACTCTGGTTGGTTGCTATGGAGGGGCTTGGCAGCATCCAATGATGATACTGCTTGTCTGTATGAATGATATAAACCAACCCCCATGTCTCTATGATGTTCTGAGGCAGAGATATAGGTCTTGCTAAACGGCTGCTAGGGTACTATGTTTGGTTGCTATGGAGGGGCTTGGCAGCATCCAATGATGATACTGCTTGTCTGTATGAATGATATAAACCAACCCCCATGTCTCTATGATGTTCTGAGGCAGAGATATAGGTCTTGCTAAACGGTTGCTAGGGTACTATGTTTGGTTGCTATGGAGGGGCTTGGCAGCATCCAATGATGATACTGCTTGTCTGTATGAATGATATAAACCAACCCCCATGCCTCTATGATGTTCTGAGGCAGAGATATAGGTCTTGGTAAACGGTTGCTAAGGTATTCTGGGTGGTTGCTAGGGTGTTGCTAGGCGGTTGCTAAGGTGTTCTGGGTGGTTGCTAGGACGTTTCTAGGCGGTTGCTAAGGTGTTCTGGGTGGTTGCTAGGGTGTTGCTAGGCGGTTGCTAAGGTATTCTGGGTGGTTGCTAGGCGGTTGCTATGGTGTTCTGGGTGGTTGCTAGGGCGTTGCTAGGCGGTTGCTATGTTATTCTGGGTGGTTGCTAGGCGGTTGCTAGGGTGTTCTGGGTGGTTGCTAGGGCGTTGCTAGGCGGTTGCTATGTTATTCTGGGTGGTTGCTAGGCGGTTGCTAGGGTGTTCTGGGTGGTTGCTAGGGCGTTGCTAGGCGGTTGCTAAGGTATTCGGAGTGGTTGCTAGGGTGTTGCTAGGTGGTTGCTAAGGTATTCTGGGTGGTTGCTAGGCGGTTGCTAGGGTGTTCTGGGTGGTTGCTAGGATGTTGCTAGGCGGTTGCTAAGGTGTTCTGGGTGGTTGCTAGGCGGTTGCTAGGGTGTTCTGGGTGGTTGCTAGGACGTTGCTAGGCGGTTGCTAAGGTGTTCTGGGTAGTTGCTAGGCGGTTGCTAAGGTATTCTGGGTGGTTGCTAGGGCGTTGCTAGGCGGTTGCTAAGGTATTCTGGGTGGTTGCTAGGCGGTTGCTAGGGTGTTCTGGGTGGTTGCTAGGGCGTTGCTAGGCGGTTGCTAAGGTATTCGGAGTGGTTGCTAGGGTGTTGCTAGGTGGTTGCTAAGGTATTCTGGGTGGTTGCTATGGTGTTGCTAGGCGGTTGCTAAGGTATTCTGGGTGGTTGCTAGGGCGTTGCTAGGCGGTTGCTAAGATGTTCTGGGCGGTTGCTAGGCGGTTGCTAAGGTATTCTGGGTGGTTGCTAGGGCGTTGCTAGGCGGTTGCTAAGGTGTTCTTGGCGGTTGCTAGGCATTGCTAAGGTATTTTGGGTGGTTGCTATGTTGTTGTTAGGCAGTTGTCAATTGTCACAAATGGTTACTATGGAGTTTTTATAGAGTTGTTATCATTTTCTCAGCCTGATTTAGCTGTTAGCTAGTCATTATTAGCATGTAGCTATTCACTGCTAGCATGTCTAGCATGTTGAAAGTCCAGTTTGCTAGCATGAGCCAAAAAACCCAACCCCCATGTCTCTATGATGTTCTGATGCAGAGATATAGGTCTTGGTAAACGGTTGCTAGGGTACTCTGTTTGGTTGCTATGGAGGGGCTTGGCAGCATCCAATGATGATACTGCTTGTCAGTATGAATGATATAAACCAACCCCCATGTCTCTACGATGTTCTGATGCAGAGATATAGGTCTTGGTAAACGGTTGCTAGGGAACTCTGGTTGGTTGCTATGGAATGTTTTGGCAACATTCAATGATGATACTGCTTGTCAGTATGAATGATATAAACCAACCCCCATGTCTCTACGATGTTCTGATGCAGAGATATAGGTCTTGTTATACGGTTGCTAGGGTACTCTGTTTGGTTGCTATGGAGTGGCTTGGCAGCATCCAATGATGATACTCCAAAGGCTGCTTGTCAGTATGAATGATATAAACCAACCCCCATGCCTCTGTGATGTTCTGAGGCAGAGATATAGGTCTTGGTACACGGTTGCTAGGCTGCTTGATAATGGTTGCTAGGGCGTGGCTAGGAAGTGTTGAAGGTGATTTGTGATTGGCTGTTGATGCCCCGAGTTAAACAAACCCACCCTTGTGTTTCTATGACACTTCTATCCAAAGATATCCCTTTGATGTTTTTAAATGGAAGTCTATGGGATCAGTTGCTAGGGAGCTCTAAATGGTTGCTAGGGCGTGGCTTGATAGGGTCACAGTGATCCTGAGATAGTGATTGGCTGTCAGAGTAAATTGAGCCCACCCCCTTGTCTCTGAGACACTGTGAGCCAGAGCTGTGGTCAATACAAAATCCCTATGCAATTTCCCATAGAAAGAGAAACGCATGAGTTTAATGGGACGTCCCTCCCCATTATAAGTCAATGGAGAAATTTGAGGAAATTTGGGGAGCTCTAGCGCCCCAGGGGTAGAACTCACACCCCATTGCGATGTGTCATCTTATAGGGCCTGTCAGCCTCTTCAAATGTGGTGACACACGAGTTTCTACGAAATCCTCTCTCAGAGTTATGACTCGTTAAAATTTTTCCCAATGTTAAGTCTATGTGATTTTTTTCGCTACTTTTTCGCCCCTGGGGCGAACATCGTACCCCCGATCCCTTAGAAAAGATATAGCACACCATTCCCGATTAAGCCGCACGTTTTGACGCCTCATTCATGGGTGTGTGACAAACGGTGCGGGAGGAGTAGCGCGTCAAAATGTTGTGTGGAAAAAGAATAATAATAAACCGATCCTGGGTTACATAGTATATATACGCCTTGCTAAACAAGCTCCACGAATATTAATAAGTATGGAGAATAACAATATTGATGCCTTGCTTCGCAAGGCCCACTAATAAGTATGTTTGAGAGTGATGGTGATGCCTTGCTGCGCAAGGCATCACTAAAACCGTTCTGGGGCAAGATAGTAATAGTGATGCCTTGCTACGCAAGCACCACTAACTAGAATGTACATTTCCTGAAGAAAATGTGAGTGGTGCTTGCAGTGGCAAAAAAATCCTCTCGGATGCTATGTTGTGTGTACTGGATTCTCACCCGAAACAAAAGAGGCCACCCCCAAGTCTGTACGATGTTCTGGAGCTGAGATATGTCCTATTCATGTGTTTGTACGGTTGCTAGGGTACTCTATATGGTTGCTATGGAGTGGCTATACAATTTATGGGGTGACATTTAAAGACTATTTGCCAGTCTGAGTCAAAAGACCCAACCCCCATGCCTCTACGATGTTCTGATGCAGAGATATAGGTCCTTGTAAACGGTTGCTAGGGTACTCTGTTTGGTTGCTATGGAGGGGCTTGGCAGCATCCAATGATGTTACTGCTTGTCAGTATGAATGATATAAACCAACCCCCATGTCTCTACGATGTTCTGATGCAGAGATATAGGTCTTGGTATACGGTTGCTAGGGTACTCTGTTTGGTTGCTATGGAGGGGTTTGGCAGCATCCAATGATGATACTGCTTGTCTGTATGAATGATATAAACCAACCCCCAGGCCTCTATGATGTTCTGAAGCAGAGATATAGGTCTTGGTATACGGTTGCTAGGGTACTCTGTTTGGTTGCTAGGGGGGCTTGGCAGCATCCAATGATGATACTGCTTGTCTGTATGAATGATATAAACCAACCCCCATGTCTCTACGATGTTCCGAAGCAGAGATATAGGTCTTGGTATACGGTTGCTAGGGTACTCTGTTTGGTTGCTAGGGGGGCTTGGCAGCATCCAATGATGATACTGCTTGTCAGTATGAATGATATAAACCAACCCCCATGTCTGTATGATGTTCTGAGGCAGAGATATAGGTCTTGGTAAACGGTTGCTAAGGTACTCTGTTTGGTTGCTATGGAGTGGCTTGGCAGCATCCAATGATGATACTGCTTGTCAGTATGACTGATATAAACCAACCCCCATGTCTCTATGATGTTCTGAGGCAGAGATATAGGTCTTGGTAAACGGTTGCTAAGGTGTTCTGGGTGGTTGCTAGGGCGTTGCTAGGCGGTTGTTAAGGTGTTCTGGGCGGTTGCTAGGCGGTTGCTAAGGTATTCTGGGTGGTTGCAAGGGCATTGCTAGGCGGTTGCTAAGGTATTCTGGGTGGTTGCTAGGCGGTTGCTAGGGTGTTTTGGGTGGTTGCTAGGGCGTCGCTAGGCGGTTGCTGAGGTATTCGGAGTGATTGCTAGGGTGTTGCTAGGTGGTTGCTAAGGTATTCTGGGTGGTTGCTATGGTGTTGCTAGGCGGTTGCTAAGGTATTCTGGGTGGTTGCTGGGGCGTTGCTAGGCGGTTGCTAAGGTGTTCTGGGCGGTTGCTAGGCGGTTGCTAAGGTATTCTGGGTGGTTGCTAGGGCGTTGCTAGGCGGTTGCTAAGGTATTCTGGGTGGTTGCTAGGGCGTTGCTAGGCGGTTGCTAAGGTATTCTGGGTGGTTGCTAGGCGGTTGCTAGGGTGTTCTGGGTGGTTGCTAGGGCGTTGCTAGGCAGTTGCTAAGGTATTCGGAGTGGTTGCTAGGGTGTTGCTAGGTGGTTGCTAAGGTATTCTGGGTGGTTGCTATGGTGTTGCTAGGCGGTTGCTAAGGTATTCTGGGTGGTTGCTAGGGCGTTGCTAGGCGGTTGCTAAGGTGTTCTGGGCGGTTGCTAGGCGGTTGCTAAGGTATTCTGGGTGGTTGCTATGGTGTTGCTAGGCGGTTGCTAAGGTATTCTGGGTGGTTGCTAGGGCGTTGCTAGGCGGTTGCTAAGGTGTTCTGGGCGGTTGCTAGGCGGTTGCTAAGGTATTCTGGGTGGTTGCTAGGGCGTTGCTAGGCAGTTGCTAAGGTATTCGGAGTGGTTGCTAGGGTGTTGCTAGGTGGTTGCTAAGGTATTCTGGGTGGTTGCTATGGTGTTGCTAGGCGGTTGCTAAGGTATTCTGGGTGGTTGCTAGGGCGTTGCTAGGCGGTTGCTAAGGTGTTCTGGGCGGTTGCTAGAAGGTTGCTAAGGTATTCTGGGTGGTTGCTATGGTGTTGCTAGGCGGTTGCTAAGGTATTCTGGGTGGTTGCTAGGGCGTTGCTAGGCGGTTGCTAAGGTGTTCTGGGCGGTTGCTAGGCGGTTGCTAAGGTATTCTGGGTGGTTGCTAGGGTGTTGCTAGGCGGTTGCTAAGGTATTCTGGGTGGTTGCTAGGCGGTTGCTAGGGTGTTCTGGGTGGTTGCTAGGGCGTTGCTAGGCAGTTGCTAAGGTATTCGGAGTGGTTGCTAGGGTGTTGCTAGGTGGTTGCTAAGGTATTCTGGGTGGTTGCTATGTTGTTGTTAGGCAGTTGTCAATTGTAACAAATGGTTACTATGGAGTTTTTATAGAGTTGTTAGCATGTTCTCAGCCTGATTTAGCTGTTAGCTAATCATTATTAGCATGTAGCTATTGACTGCTAGCATGTGTAGCATGTTGAAAGTCCAGTTTGCTAGTATGAGCCAAAAGACCCAACCCCCATGTCTCTATGATGTTCTGATGCAGAGATATAGGTCTTGGTAAACGGTTGCTAGGGTACTCTGTTTGGTTGCTATGGAGTGGCTTGGCAGCTGCCAATGATGATAGTGCTTGTCAGTATGAATGATATAAACCAACCCCCATGTCTCTATGATGATCTGATGCAGAGATATAGGTCTTGGTAGACGGTTGCTAGGGAACTCTGGTTGGTTGCTATGGAGGGGCTTGGCAGCATCCAATGATGATACTGCTTGTCTGTATGAATGATATAAACCAACCCCCATGTCTCTATGATGTTCTGAGGCAGAGATATAGGTCTTGCTAAACGGCTGCTAGGGTACTATGTTTGGTTGCTATGGAGGGGCTTGGCAGCATCCAATGATGATACTGCTTGTCTGTATGAATGATATAAACCAACCCCCATGTCTCTATGATGTTCTGAGGCAGAGATATAGGTCTTGCTAAACGGTTGCTAGGGTACTATGTTTGGTTGCTATGGAGGGGCTTGGCAGCATCCAATGATGATACTGCTTGTCTGTATGAATGATATAAACCAACCCCCATGCCTCTATGATGTTCTGAGGCAGAGATATAGGTCTTGGTAAACGGTTGCTAAGGTATTCTGGGTGGTTGCTAGGGTGTTGCTAGGCGGTTGCTAAGGTGTTCTGGGTGGTTGCTAGGACGTTTCTAGGCGGTTGCTAAGGTGTTCTGGGTGGTTGCTAGGGTGTTGCTAGGCGGTTGCTAAGGTATTCTGGGTGGTTGCTAGGCGGTTGCTATGGTGTTCTGGGTGGTTGCTAGGGCGTTGCTAGGCGGTTGCTATGTTATTCTGGGTGGTTGCTAGGCGGTTGCTAGGGTGTTCTGGGTGGTTGCTAGGGCGTTGCTAGGCGGTTGCTATGTTATTCTGGGTGGTTGCTAGGCGGTTGCTAGGGTGTTCTGGGTGGTTGCTAGGGCGTTGCTAGGCGGTTGCTAAGGTATTCGGAGTGGTTGCTAGGGTGTTGCTAGGTGGTTGCTAAGGTATTCTGGGTGGTTGCTAGGCGGTTGCTAGGGTGTTCTGGGTGGTTGCTAGGATGTTGCTAGGCGGTTGCTAAGGTGTTCTGGGTGGTTGCTAGGCGGTTGCTAGGGTGTTCTGGGTGGTTGCTAGGACGTTGCTAGGCGGTTGCTAAGGTGTTCTGGGTAGTTGCTAGGCGGTTGCTAAGGTATTCTGGGTGGTTGCTAGGGCGTTGCTAGGCGGTTGCTAAGGTATTCTGGGTGGTTGCTAGGCGGTTGCTAGGGTGTTCTGGGTGGTTGCTAGGGCGTTGCTAGGCGGTTGCTAAGGTATTCGGAGTGGTTGCTAGGGTGTTGCTAGGTGGTTGCTAAGGTATTCTGGGTGGTTGCTATGGTGTTGCTAGGCGGTTGCTAAGGTATTCTGGGTGGTTGCTAGGGCGTTGCTAGGCGGTTGCTAAGATGTTCTGGGCGGTTGCTAGGCGGTTGCTAAGGTATTCTGGGTGGTTGCTAGGGCGTTGCTAGGCGGTTGCTAAGGTGTTCTTGGCGGTTGCTAGGCATTGCTAAGGTATTTTGGGTGGTTGCTATGTTGTTGTTAGGCAGTTGTCAATTGTCACAAATGGTTACTATGGAGTTTTTATAGAGTTGTTATCATTTTCTCAGCCTGATTTAGCTGTTAGCTAGTCATTATTAGCATGTAGCTATTCACTGCTAGCATGTCTAGCATGTTGAAAGTCCAGTTTGCTAGCATGAGCCAAAAAACCCAACCCCCATGTCTCTATGATGTTCTGATGCAGAGATATAGGTCTTGGTAAACGGTTGCTAGGGTACTCTGTTTGGTTGCTATGGAGGGGCTTGGCAGCATCCAATGATGATACTGCTTGTCAGTATGAATGATATAAACCAACCCCCATGTCTCTACGATGTTCTGATGCAGAGATATAGGTCTTGGTAAACGGTTGCTAGGGAACTCTGGTTGGTTGCTATGGAATGTTTTGGCAACATTCAATGATGATACTGCTTGTCAGTATGAATGATATAAACCAACCCCCATGTCTCTACGATGTTCTGATGCAGAGATATAGGTCTTGTTATACGGTTGCTAGGGTACTCTGTTTGGTTGCTATGGAGTGGCTTGGCAGCATCCAATGATGATACTCCAAAGGCTGCTTGTCAGTATGAATGATATAAACCAACCCCCATGCCTCTGTGATGTTCTGAGGCAGAGATATAGGTCTTGGTACACGGTTGCTAGGCTGCTTGATAATGGTTGCTAGGGCGTGGCTAGGAAGTGTTGAAGGTGATTTGTGATTGGCTGTTGATGCCCCGAGTTAAACAAACCCACCCTTGTGTTTCTATGACACTTCTATCCAAAGATATCCCTTTGATGTTTTTAAATGGAAGTCTATGGGATCAGTTGCTAGGGAGCTCTAAATGGTTGCTAGGGCGTGGCTTGATAGGGTCACAGTGATCCTGAGATAGTGATTGGCTGTCAGAGTAAATTGAGCCCACCCCCTTGTCTCTGAGACACTGTGAGCCAGAGCTGTGGTCAATACAAAATCCCTATGCAATTTCCCATAGAAAGAGAAACGCATGAGTTTAATGGGACGTCCCTCCCCATTATAAGTCAATGGAGAAATTTGAGGAAATTTGGGGAGCTCTAGCGCCCCAGGGGTAGAACTCACACCCCATTGCGATGTGTCATCTTATAGGGCCTGTCAGCCTCTTCAAATGTGGTGACACACGAGTTTCTACGAAATCCTCTCTCAGAGTTATGACTCGTTAAAATTTTTCCCAATGTTAAGTCTATGTGATTTTTTTCGCTACTTTTTCGCCCCTGGGGCGAACATCGTACCCCCGATCCCTTAGAAAAGATATAGCACACCATTCCCGATTAAGCCGCACGTTTTGACGCCTCATTCATGGGTGTGTGACAAACGGTGCGGGAGGAGTAGCGCGTCAAAATGTTGTGTGGAAAAAGAATAATAATAAACCGATCCTGGGTTACATAGTATATATACGCCTTGCTAAACAAGCTCCACGAATATTAATAAGTATGGAGAATAACAATATTGATGCCTTGCTTCGCAAGGCCCACTAATAAGTATGTTTGAGAGTGATGGTGATGCCTTGCTGCGCAAGGCATCACTAAAACCGTTCTGGGGCAAGATAGTAATAGTGATGCCTTGCTACGCAAGCACCACTAACTAGAATGTACATTTCCTGAAGAAAATGTGAGTGGTGCTTGCCGTGGCAAAAAAATCCTCTCGGATGCTATGTTGTGTGTACTGGATTCTCACCCGAAACAAAAGAGGCCACCCCCAAGTCTGTACGATGTTGTGGAGCTGAGATATGTCCTATTCATGTGTTTGTACGGTTGCTAGGGTACTCTATATGGTTGCTATGGAGTGGCTATACAATTTATGGGGTGACATTTAAAGACTATTTGCCAGTCTGAGTCAAAAGACCCAACCCCCATGCCTCTACGATGTTCTGATGCAGAGATATAGGTCCTTGTAAACGGTTGCTAGGGTACTCTGTTTGGTTGCTATGGAGGGGCTTGGCAGCATCCAATGATGTTACTGCTTGTCAGTATGAATGATATAAACCAACCCCCATGTCTCTACGATGTTCTGATGCAGAGATATAGGTCTTGGTATACGGTTGCTAGGGTACTCTGTTTGGTTGCTATGGAGGGGTTTGGCAGCATCCAATGATGATACTGCTTGTCTGTATGAATGATATAAACCAACCCCCAGGCCTCTATGATGTTCTGAAGCAGAGATATAGGTCTTGGTATACGGTTGCTAGGGTACTCTGTTTGGTTGCTAGGGGGGCTTGGCAGCATCCAATGATGATACTGCTTGTCTGTATGAATGATATAAACCAACCCCCATGTCTCTACGATGTTCCGAAGCAGAGATATAGGTCTTGGTATACGGTTGCTAGGGTACTCTGTTTGGTTGCTAGGGGGGCTTGGCAGCATCCAATGATGATACTGCTTGTCAGTATGAATGATATAAACCAACCCCCATGTCTGTATGATGTTCTGAGGCAGAGATATAGGTCTTGGTAAACGGTTGCTAAGGTACTCTGTTTGGTTGCTATGGAGTGGCTTGGCAGCATCCAATGATGATACTGCTTGTCAGTATGACTGATATAAACCAACCCCCATGTCTCTATGATGTTCTGAGGCAGAGATATAGGTCTTGGTAAACGGTTGCTAAGGTGTTCTGGGTGGTTGCTAGGGCGTTGCTAGGCGGTTGTTAAGGTGTTCTGGGCGGTTGCTAGGCGGTTGCTAAGGTATTCTGGGTGGTTGCAAGGGCATTGCTAGGCGGTTGCTAAGGTATTCTGGGTGGTTGCTAGGCGGTTGCTAGGGTGTTTTGGGTGGTTGCTAGGGCGTCGCTAGGCGGTTGCTGAGGTATTCGGAGTGATTGCTAGGGTGTTGCTAGGTGGTTGCTAAGGTATTCTGGGTGGTTGCTATGGTGTTGCTAGGCGGTTGCTAAGGTATTCTGGGTGGTTGCTGGGGCGTTGCTAGGCGGTTGCTAAGGTGTTCTGGGCGGTTGCTAGGCGGTTGCTAAGGTATTCTGGGTGGTTGCTAGGGCGTTGCTAGGCGGTTGCTAAGGTATTCTGGGTGGTTGCTAGGGCGTTGCTAGGCGGTTGCTAAGGTATTCTGGGTGGTTGCTAGGCGGTTGCTAGGGTGTTCTGGGTGGTTGCTAGGGCGTTGCTAGGCAGTTGCTAAGGTATTCGGAGTGGTTGCTAGGGTGTTGCTAGGTGGTTGCTAAGGTATTCTGGGTGGTTGCTATGGTGTTGCTAGGCGGTTGCTAAGGTATTCTGGGTGGTTGCTAGGGCGTTGCTAGGCGGTTGCTAAGGTGTTCTGGGCGGTTGCTAGGCGGTTGCTAAGGTATTCTGGGTGGTTGCTATGGTGTTGCTAGGCGGTTGCTAAGGTATTCTGGGTGGTTGCTAGGGCGTTGCTAGGCGGTTGCTAAGGTGTTCTGGGCGGTTGCTAGGCGGTTGCTAAGGTATTCTGGGTGGTTGCTAGGGCGTTGCTAGGCAGTTGCTAAGGTATTCGGAGTGGTTGCTAGGGTGTTGCTAGGTGGTTGCTAAGGTATTCTGGGTGGTTGCTATGGTGTTGCTAGGCGGTTGCTAAGGTATTCTGGGTGGTTGCTAGGGCGTTGCTAGGCGGTTGCTAAGGTGTTCTGGGCGGTTGCTAGGCGGTTGCTAAGGTATTCTGGGTGGTTGCTATGGTGTTGCTAGGCGGTTGCTAAGGTATTCTGGGTGGTTGCTAGGGCGTTGCTAGGCGGTTGCTAAGGTGTTCTGGGCGGTTGCTAGGCGGTTGCTAAGGTATTCTGGGTGGTTGCTAGGGTGTTGCTAGGCGGTTGCTAAGGTATTCTGGGTGGTTGCTAGGCGGTTGCTAGGGTGTTCTGGGTGGTTGCTAGGGCGTTGCTAGGCAGTTGCTAAGGTATTCGGAGTGGTTGCTAGGGTGTTGCTAGGTGGTTGCTAAGGTATTCTGGGTGGTTGCTATGTTGTTGTTAGGCAGTTGTCAATTGTAACAAATGGTTACTATGGAGTTTTTATAGAGTTGTTAGCATGTTCTCAGCCTGATTTAGCTGTTAGCTAATCATTATTAGCATGTAGCTATTGACTGCTAGCATGTGTAGCATGTTGAAAGTCCAGTTTGCTAGTATGAGCCAAAAGACCCAACCCCCATGTCTCTATGATGTTCTGATGCAGAGATATAGGTCTTGGTAAACGGTTGCTAGGGTACTCTGTTTGGTTGCTATGGAGTGGCTTGGCAGCTGCCAATGATGATAGTGCTTGTCAGTATGAATGATATAAACCAACCCCCATGTCTCTATGATGATCTGATGCAGAGATATAGGTCTTGGTAGACGGTTGCTAGGGAACTCTGGTTGGTTGCTATGGAGGGGCTTGGCAGCATCCAATGATGATACTGCTTGTCTGTATGAATGATATAAACCAACCCCCATGTCTCTATGATGTTCTGAGGCAGAGATATAGGTCTTGCTAAACGGCTGCTAGGGTACTATGTTTGGTTGCTATGGAGGGGCTTGGCAGCATCCAATGATGATACTGCTTGTCTGTATGAATGATATAAACCAACCCCCATGTCTCTATGATGTTCTGAGGCAGAGATATAGGTCTTGCTAAACGGTTGCTAGGGTACTATGTTTGGTTGCTATGGAGGGGCTTGGCAGCATCCAATGATGATACTGCTTGTCTGTATGAATGATATAAACCAACCCCCATGCCTCTATGATGTTCTGAGGCAGAGATATAGGTCTTGGTAAACGGTTGCTAAGGTATTCTGGGTGGTTGCTAGGGTGTTGCTAGGCGGTTGCTAAGGTGTTCTGGGTGGTTGCTAGGACGTTTCTAGGCGGTTGCTAAGGTGTTCTGGGTGGTTGCTAGGGTGTTGCTAGGCGGTTGCTAAGGTATTCTGGGTGGTTGCTAGGCGGTTGCTATGGTGTTCTGGGTGGTTGCTAGGGCGTTGCTAGGCGGTTGCTATGTTATTCTGGGTGGTTGCTAGGCGGTTGCTAGGGTGTTCTGGGTGGTTGCTAGGGCGTTGCTAGGCGGTTGCTATGTTATTCTGGGTGGTTGCTAGGCGGTTGCTAGGGTGTTCTGGGTGGTTGCTAGGGCGTTGCTAGGCGGTTGCTAAGGTATTCGGAGTGGTTGCTAGGGTGTTGCTAGGTGGTTGCTAAGGTATTCTGGGTGGTTGCTAGGCGGTTGCTAGGGTGTTCTGGGTGGTTGCTAGGATGTTGCTAGGCGGTTGCTAAGGTGTTCTGGGTGGTTGCTAGGCGGTTGCTAGGGTGTTCTGGGTGGTTGCTAGGACGTTGCTAGGCGGTTGCTAAGGTGTTCTGGGTAGTTGCTAGGCGGTTGCTAAGGTATTCTGGGTGGTTGCTAGGGCGTTGCTAGGCGGTTGCTAAGGTATTCTGGGTGGTTGCTAGGCGGTTGCTAGGGTGTTCTGGGTGGTTGCTAGGGCGTTGCTAGGCGGTTGCTAAGGTATTCGGAGTGGTTGCTAGGGTGTTGCTAGGTGGTTGCTAAGGTATTCTGGGTGGTTGCTATGGTGTTGCTAGGCGGTTGCTAAGGTATTCTGGGTGGTTGCTAGGGCGTTGCTAGGCGGTTGCTAAGATGTTCTGGGCGGTTGCTAGGCGGTTGCTAAGGTATTCTGGGTGGTTGCTAGGGCGTTGCTAGGCGGTTGCTAAGGTGTTCTTGGCGGTTGCTAGGCATTGCTAAGGTATTTTGGGTGGTTGCTATGTTGTTGTTAGGCAGTTGTCAATTGTCACAAATGGTTACTATGGAGTTTTTATAGAGTTGTTATCATTTTCTCAGCCTGATTTAGCTGTTAGCTAGTCATTATTAGCATGTAGCTATTCACTGCTAGCATGTCTAGCATGTTGAAAGTCCAGTTTGCTAGCATGAGCCAAAAAACCCAACCCCCATGTCTCTATGATGTTCTGATGCAGAGATATAGGTCTTGGTAAACGGTTGCTAGGGTACTCTGTTTGGTTGCTATGGAGGGGCTTGGCAGCATCCAATGATGATACTGCTTGTCAGTATGAATGATATAAACCAACCCCCATGTCTCTACGATGTTCTGATGCAGAGATATAGGTCTTGGTAAACGGTTGCTAGGGAACTCTGGTTGGTTGCTATGGAATGTTTTGGCAACATTCAATGATGATACTGCTTGTCAGTATGAATGATATAAACCAACCCCCATGTCTCTACGATGTTCTGATGCAGAGATATAGGTCTTGTTATACGGTTGCTAGGGTACTCTGTTTGGTTGCTATGGAGTGGCTTGGCAGCATCCAATGATGATACTCCAAAGGCTGCTTGTCAGTATGAATGATATAAACCAACCCCCATGCCTCTGTGATGTTCTGAGGCAGAGATATAGGTCTTGGTACACGGTTGCTAGGCTGCTTGATAATGGTTGCTAGGGCGTGGCTAGGAAGTGTTGAAGGTGATTTGTGATTGGCTGTTGATGCCCCGAGTTAAACAAACCCACCCTTGTGTTTCTATGACACTTCTATCCAAAGATATCCCTTTGATGTTTTTAAATGGAAGTCTATGGGATCAGTTGCTAGGGAGCTCTAAATGGTTGCTAGGGCGTGGCTTGATAGGGTCACAGTGATCCTGAGATAGTGATTGGCTGTCAGAGTAAATTGAGCCCACCCCCTTGTCTCTGAGACACTGTGAGCCAGAGCTGTGGTCAATACAAAATCCCTATGCAATTTCCCATAGAAAGAGAAACGCATGAGTTTAATGGGACGTCCCTCCCCATTATAAGTCAATGGAGAAATTTGAGGAAATTTGGGGAGCTCTAGCGCCCCAGGGGTAGAACTCACACCCCATTGCGATGTGTCATCTTATAGGGCCTGTCAGCCTCTTCAAATGTGGTGACACACGAGTTTCTACGAAATCCTCTCTCAGAGTTATGACTCGTTAAAATTTTTCCCAATGTTAAGTCTATGTGATTTTTTTCGCTACTTTTTCGCCCCTGGGGCGAACATCGTACCCCCGATCCCTTAGAAAAGATATAGCACACCATTCCCGATTAAGCCGCACGTTTTGACGCCTCATTCATGGGTGTGTGACAAACGGTGCGGGAGGAGTAGCGCGTCAAAATGTTGTGTGGAAAAAGAATAATAATAAACCGATCCTGGGTTACATAGTATATATACGCCTTGCTAAACAAGCTCCACGAATATTAATAAGTATGGAGAATAACAATATTGATGCCTTGCTTCGCAAGGCCCACTAATAAGTATGTTTGAGAGTGATGGTGATGCCTTGCTGCGCAAGGCATCACTAAAACCGTTCTGGGGCAAGATAGTAATAGTGATGCCTTGCTACGCAAGCACCACTAACTAGAATGTACATTTCCTGAAGAAAATGTGAGTGGTGCTTGCCGTGGCAAAAAAATCCTCTCGGATGCTATGTTGTGTGTACTGGATTCTCACCCGAAACAAAAGAGGCCACCCCCAAGTCTGTACGATGTTGTGGAGCTGAGATATGTCCTATTCATGTGTTTGTACGGTTGCTAGGGTACTCTATATGGTTGCTATGGAGTGGCTATACAATTTATGGGGTGACATTTAAAGACTATTTGCCAGTCTGAGTCAAAAGACCCAACCCCCATGCCTCTACGATGTTCTGATGCAGAGATATAGGTCCTTGTAAACGGTTGCTAGGGTACTCTGTTTGGTTGCTATGGAGGGGCTTGGCAGCATCCAATGATGTTACTGCTTGTCAGTATGAATGATATAAACCAACCCCCATGTCTCTACGATGTTCTGATGCAGAGATATAGGTCTTGGTATACGGTTGCTAGGGTACTCTGTTTGGTTGCTATGGAGGGGTTTGGCAGCATCCAATGATGATACTGCTTGTCTGTATGAATGATATAAACCAACCCCCAGGCCTCTATGATGTTCTGAAGCAGAGATATAGGTCTTGGTATACGGTTGCTAGGGTACTCTGTTTGGTTGCTAGGGGGGCTTGGCAGCATCCAATGATGATACTGCTTGTCTGTATGAATGATATAAACCAACCCCCATGTCTCTACGATGTTCCGAAGCAGAGATATAGGTCTTGGTATACGGTTGCTAGGGTACTCTGTTTGGTTGCTAGGGGGGCTTGGCAGCATCCAATGATGATACTGCTTGTCAGTATGAATGATATAAACCAACCCCCATGTCTGTATGATGTTCTGAGGCAGAGATATAGGTCTTGGTAAACGGTTGCTAAGGTACTCTGTTTGGTTGCTATGGAGTGGCTTGGCAGCATCCAATGATGATACTGCTTGTCAGTATGACTGATATAAACCAACCCCCATGTCTCTATGATGTTCTGAGGCAGAGATATAGGTCTTGGTAAACGGTTGCTAAGGTGTTCTGGGTGGTTGCTAGGGCGTTGCTAGGCGGTTGTTAAGGTGTTCTGGGCGGTTGCTAGGCGGTTGCTAAGGTATTCTGGGTGGTTGCAAGGGCATTGCTAGGCGGTTGCTAAGGTATTCTGGGTGGTTGCTAGGCGGTTGCTAGGGTGTTTTGGGTGGTTGCTAGGGCGTCGCTAGGCGGTTGCTGAGGTATTCGGAGTGATTGCTAGGGTGTTGCTAGGTGGTTGCTAAGGTATTCTGGGTGGTTGCTATGGTGTTGCTAGGCGGTTGCTAAGGTATTCTGGGTGGTTGCTGGGGCGTTGCTAGGCGGTTGCTAAGGTGTTCTGGGCGGTTGCTAGGCGGTTGCTAAGGTATTCTGGGTGGTTGCTAGGGCGTTGCTAGGCGGTTGCTAAGGTATTCTGGGTGGTTGCTAGGGCGTTGCTAGGCGGTTGCTAAGGTATTCTGGGTGGTTGCTAGGCGGTTGCTAGGGTGTTCTGGGTGGTTGCTAGGGCGTTGCTAGGCAGTTGCTAAGGTATTCGGAGTGGTTGCTAGGGTGTTGCTAGGTGGTTGCTAAGGTATTCTGGGTGGTTGCTATGGTGTTGCTAGGCGGTTGCTAAGGTATTCTGGGTGGTTGCTAGGGCGTTGCTAGGCGGTTGCTAAGGTGTTCTGGGCGGTTGCTAGGCGGTTGCTAAGGTATTCTGGGTGGTTGCTATGGTGTTGCTAGGCGGTTGCTAAGGTATTCTGGGTGGTTGCTAGGGCGTTGCTAGGCGGTTGCTAAGGTGTTCTGGGCGGTTGCTAGGCGGTTGCTAAGGTATTCTGGGTGGTTGCTAGGGCATTGCTAGGCGGTTGCTAAGGTATTCTGGGTGGTTGCTAGGCGGTTGCTAGGGTGTTTTGGGTGGTTGCTAGGGCGTCGCTAGGCGGTTGCTGAGGTATTCGGAGTGATTGCTAGGGTGTTGCTAGGTGGTTGCTAAGGTATTCTGGGTGGTTGCTATGGTGTTGCTAGGCGGTTGCTAAGGTATTCTGGGTGGTTGCTGGGGCGTTGCTAGGCGGTTGCTAAGGTGTTCTGGGCGGTTGCTAGGCGGTTGCTAAGGTATTCTGGGTGGTTGCTAGGGCGTTGCTAGGCGGTTGCTAAGGTATTCTGGGTGGTTGCTAGGGCGTTGCTAGGCGGTTGCTAAGGTATTCTGGGTGGTTGCTAGGCGGTTGCTAGGGTGTTCTGGGTGGTTGCTAGGGCGTTGCTAGGCAGTTGCTAAGGTATTCGGAGTGGTTGCTAGGGTGTTGCTAGGTGGTTGCTAAGGTATTCTGGGTGGTTGCTATGGTGTTGCTAGGCGGTTGCTAAGGTATTCTGGGTGGTTGCTAGGGCGTTGCTAGGCGGTTGCTAAGGTGTTCTGGGCGGTTGCTAGGCGGTTGCTAAGGTATTCTGGGTGGTTGCTATGGTGTTGCTAGGCGGTTGCTAAGGTATTCTGGGTGGTTGCTAGGGCGTTGCTAGGCGGTTGCTAAGGTGTTCTGGGCGGTTGCTAGGCGGTTGCTAAGGTATTCTGGGTGGTTGCTAGGGCGTTGCTAGGCAGTTGCTAAGGTATTCGGAGTGGTTGCTAGGGTGTTGCTAGGTGGTTGCTAAGGTATTCTGGGTGGTTGCTATGGTGTTGCTAGGCGGTTGCTAAGGTATTCTGGGTGGTTGCTAGGGCGTTGCTAGGCGGTTGCTAAGGTGTTCTGGGCGGTTGCTAGGCGGTTGCTAAGGTATTCTGGGTGGTTGCTATGGTGTTGCTAGGCGGTTGCTAAGGTATTCTGGGTGGTTGCTAGGGCGTTGCTAGGCGGTTGCTAAGGTGTTCTGGGCGGTTGCTAGGCGGTTGCTAAGGTATTCTGGGTGGTTGCTAGGGTGTTGCTAGGCGGTTGCTAAGGTATTCTGGGTGGTTGCTAGGCGGTTGCTAGGGTGTTCTGGGTGGTTGCTAGGGCGTTGCTAGGCAGTTGCTAAGGTATTCGGAGTGGTTGCTAGGGTGTTGCTAGGTGGTTGCTAAGGTATTCTGGGTGGTTGCTATGTTGTTGTTAGGCAGTTGTCAATTGTAACAAATGGTTACTATGGTGTTTTTATAGAGTTGTTAGCATGTTCTCAGCCTGATTTAGCTGTTAGCTAATCATTATTAGCATGTAGCTATTGACTGCTAGCATGTGTAGCATGTTGAAAGTCCAGTTTGCTAGTATGAGCCAAAAGACCCAACCCCCATGTCTCTATGATGTTCTGATGCAGAGATATAGGTCTTGGTAAACGGTTGCTAGGGTACTCTGTTTGGTT